>NW_027195160.1:137500-227500 GCF_038502225.1 Cherax quadricarinatus
TATATACACGTGTGCGCGCATGTATGTAAATATCCGACCTTCAAATTCATTTACGAAACACCAAAAACAGATATTATTATTAATTTGTTATAGTTTTCATAGAGGAGATTTAAAGATTCGCATTTGATACTCATTCATACGTAATAACATGTACACATGACATTCGTCAACACACAAGAACAGGTACATATAACACCCATATACACTAACACGTAGTCATTACATTCATTTATACATAATAACATGTTACACATGACACAGAGTCCTCCACTAGTGTCTTAAACGTGTCAATCTTTATATATTTACATAATTCATAAAGTATGTCGCTCACAAATACATTTAAACTGCTAAATAAATTATAAAAAACTTGTTCTTAGTATAAATTCATAGTGTAACATAAAAGGAATTCCAAAATTGTAATTAATTAGCCTCTCCGAGGTGGCGGAGCTGTGTGCTAGCTTCGTCTCGTCCAGCTGACCTACGGTTCCAGGCTGTCTTGGTGGTGTAATTACTGGACGCAGTTTTCTGTGTGTCCCCTCCAGTAATTCCACCCACCTGGACAGTCTCTACCGTAGACCAGCTAGACAAGACCTAGTTTCTACCAAGTAAAGTCACTGGGGATGGCAACCGCTGACTCTGGGGAAGTGGGGAAGGGAGTCCACCTGAGGTGACACAAGTGGACTCCTGGAGACACTGATCCGGGGAAGGCACCGCTGACCTTAGGTAAGTGGGGAAGGGAAGACATCCGGGAGCGAGCGGATGGATTCCTGGATACATGAACTTGGGGAAGGTTGTTGTTGAGGCTGACCTTGGGTAAGTGGGGAAGGGGAGACATCCGGGAGCGAGCGGATGGATTCCTAGATACATGAACCTGGGGAAAAGCATGAATACATGCAGTTGAGGCTGACCATGGGAAACTGGGGAAGGGAAGACATCCGGCGGTAGACGGATCGATTCCTGGATACATGAACCTGGGGAAGGCAAGAATACCGCTGACTTTGGGGAAGTGGGGAAGGGATTCCACCTGAGGTGACACCAAGTGGACTCCTGGAGACACAGATCCGGGGAAGGCACTGACCTAACTCGCTGACCTTAGGTAAGTGGGGAAGGGAAGACATCCGGGAGCGAGCGGATGGATTCCTGGATACGTGAACTTGGGGAAGGTTGTTGTTGAGGCTGACCTTGGGTAAGTGGGGAAGGGGAGACATCCGGGAGCGAGCGGATGGATTCCTAGATACATGAACCTGGGGAAAAGCATGAATACATGCAGTTGAGGCTGACCTTGGGAAAGTGGGGAAGGGAAGACATCCGGCGGTAGACGGATCGATTCCTGGATACATGAACCTGGGGAAGGCAAGAATACCGCTGACTTTGGGGAAGTGGGGAAGGGATTCCACCTGTGGTGACACCAAGTGGACTCCTGGAGACACTGATCCGGGGAAGGCACTGACCTAACTCGCTGACCTTAGGTAAGTGGGGAAGGGAAGACATCTGGGAGCGAACGGATGGATTCCTGGACACATGAACTTGGGGAAGGTTGTTGTTGAGGCTAACCTTGGGTAAGTGGGGAAGGGGAGACATCCGGGAGCGAACGGATGGATTCCTGGATGCAGGAACCTGGGGAAAGCATGAATACAGGTTGGTGAGGCTGACCTTGGGGAAGTGAGGAAGGGAAAACATCCGGAGGCGGACGGATGAATTCCTGGATACATAACCCTAGGGACGGTGAGGCTGGAAGGCAGAGACGAGAGGCGAGGCTGACCTTAGGGAAGTGAGGAAGGGGAGACATCCGGGGGCCCACGGATGGATTCCTGGACACATGAACCTGGGGAAGGCGAGGGGGGGGATGGACCTTAAAGACGAACCACTGGCCTCCACGTGGCAAGGTCTGGTAACTCAGAGATAACTCTGAGGCTGACAGTGGTCGCAAATTATTATTATTTTTATTATTATTATTATTATTATTATTATTATTATTATTATTATTATTATTATTATTATTATTATTCAAGATTTGCTAATTTGGATTCAAAAGCGTCTACCACAGTGGAATTATTCCCACTCCAGCCACTCTCATAGGAGCCACGGTAGTGTTCTTATTTTGTTCATTCACCGGAGTTAACATTAATAAAAATAACATTAATAACAATATTGTTCATATTGTTGATTAAGTCAACAGAGATAACATTGCAACAACTAGAGCTGGCAGTAATATATGTTGGAGAGTCGTAGAGCGAGGTGAAGATGGCAGGTCTCCTGGGTACATATGTCTGGTACTCTAACATAACGTAGGTCATCTGGAAAGACCCGGACCGGAGCAAAACCTGGTGTGTTGCTGGAGGTGGATCCAACAGTTAGGTGTCTTCAATCAAAAACGTTTCGCCTACACAGTAGGCTTCTTCAGTTTAATACAGAGGCAGCAGCAGAAGCAGTGAATGTAAGGCTGATGTAATTATAATCATGCGTGATCCCAGAAAGATATCTCCGTACTGCATAAAACTTATTGTTCATCTCTGTTGCTGTACATTTTTCTTTGCTACTGTACTGTATTATTGTACTGTACTCTACCGTTCTTTTGTTTTAATTTTCTGTACTGGTCTTCTCTGTACTCTACTGGTCGTCTCTGTTACTGTACTGTACCCATTCTTCTGTGTTACTGTACTGGTCTTCTGTGCTGCCAGTGTCAGGGAAACGCCTTCCTCCTGAACAAAAGAATGGAAAAATAACTAATGAATAACTTGATGGATAATAATTATGGTATTTTTCTAAGGAATTTAATTAAAAATAAATAAAATAAAAATCGGCCGGTGTGGTTCCAGTAGGATGTTGGGACAGGAATATCTTATGCCCAGGATGGTCTTCTGATGATGTTTTAGTAGAAATGGTGTTGGTTATCCTGGGTGGCGGTGTTCGTCCCATGTTCTGAAAATCCTGTCACTACTTGGTCGTATCACAACAATTCAGATTTTAGAGGTGAGGAGTCGTAATGTCCCACTACGTCCTGTAGACAGGGATCTTGCTCCAATTAACAAGCGTCTACCCTGGTTGACCAGGTCAGCAGCAGAGTTGATAATAAAGAAAACACTGGTTATATAAGTGTTAAATAAGTATGACAATGAAGAAAGACAAAGGCTGGTATTCTACTTCAATGTCATTACTTGTAACCAGGTAAATTAGTATCATTGACGAGTCTTCTTTATATCTCATCCATCTCATCGCTCTCACCCATCCTCCCCTGCGGGTTTACCACTGCTGGTGATACATATCCATCAAGGTGGATCACCCTGACGGATCTTGATCCAAGGAACTACAGTTATCACCCCTTTTTACATCTATACTGACTGACCTTCAATCTGTTTGATCCCTACGGGTTTACGCTTCCCAGTGATACATATGAGCTAAGACTAAAGTCGAAGCAGTACGCTGAGGTCAGTGGTCACGTGTGGTCATACCTGTCGTGAGCTGTCTGGGTATTAGCGTGGGGTGTTACCAAGCACCATGGCTTCTTGTAGTGTTTTAGAATCTCAGGATAAAGTGTTGAAGAAGGAGGTTCTATTTCTTCAGGAGGAAAATAGGAGGCTGAAGCTTCGCCTAGATGTGTTTGAGAGTGAGTGTGAGATAGCTGGTGCTGGAAAGGAGGAAATGCTTACCATCAGTGAGAGTGGCAGCCGCTTTAAGTGGCAAGTGGTTCACAGTTCAGGAAGAAGGAAGATAAGGAGGGTTAATAAAGAAGATGTGAAGGTAGGAAATTGATTCTCTGTCCTCCAAGACGAGTGTACTTCAGTGGTTAGTGAGGTTAAAGGTACCTCTGACTCCCCTGCTAATCAAGGTAAGAATATTCTGATTGTGGGAGACTCTCAGGTAAGATATACGGACTGTGCTTTTTGATAGAAAAGTCAGACAGAGGGTGTGCCTCCCAGGAGCTGGTGTTGGTGACATAGTCAGCAGGTTGGATAATATTATGTCAGGTAATGGGAACAAGCCCATTATCTGTCTTAGTGCTGGTGGAAATGACATTGGGAAGGACAGGAGACAGGAGTACAGGATAAGTACAGGTCAGCCATAGAAGTAGTCAGGTCTAAGGGAGGGATCCCTATCATATGTAGCATCTTGCCTAGAAGGTGAGTGAGCAATGAATGGATGTCTAGGGTAATTGGTATAAATTGCTGGCTAGACAGGTACTGCAAGGAACTTGCAATCCCATTCATTGATAACTGGGACAAATTCTATGGCAAACATAATATGTATGTAATGGATGGGGTTCATCTCTCTGGGGTTGGAGTGGTTGCAATAGCAAATTCGATTGAGGGGGTAATTGATGACTTGTCAAGCTATGGGTGTTTGTAGGAAACAATTAGGCTGCAGTATTATTGTTGGAAACAGCAGATATTACCAGGATACCTCAGGAATATGTTTAAAAGACAATATTCAAAATAAAGTTCCTAATAAAGGCAAAGCAACCGATCAATAAACAAAGAGAGATAGTAGAGGGCAACGAGTAACTAGCTCCCTTAAGATTTGCTATACAAATAGTAGGAGTCTAAGAAATAAGATAGAGCTAAGATTACTCGCAAGTGCAGGTAATATAGATATTATTGCTATAACTGAGACCTGGTTCAACTTGAAGGATAGAGAAATACCTTCTGAATGCAACATACAGGGTTATAAACTATTCCACACTGACAGGGTCAACAGGAAGGGTGGTGGAGTGGCGATGTATGTCAGTGATAATTTAAATTGTTGTGTTAGACATAAGAATAGAAACATCTGCCACATAATCTGTTTGGCTACAGTTTCTTGAGGGGTATGAAAAATTAATTTTGGGTGTGATATCTAGGCCCCCAACCTTGACAGGGAGTGCAGTAAGCTGCAATGGGACGAAATTCATAAGGCGTCTAGATGTGAAAATGTTGTGTTATGGGGGATTTTAACTTTACACAAATTGATTGGAACAATTTGACAGGAAATCTTGAGTCTAGTGACTTTCTTGATACAGTTCAGGATTGCTTTTTAAAACAGTTTGTGACTGAACCAACTAGAGGAAACAATCTTCTTGACTTGGTTCTTGCCAACAAAGATTCACTAATTAATAATTTTGAGGTTAATGATGAGCTTGGGGAAAGTGATCACAAATCACTTAGTTTCAATATATTATGGAATTACCCAGTAAACTCCAATCAAGTCTCTGTCCCAGACTTTCGACTGTCTGACTTCAAGGGACTGAAAAATTACCTGGGTGGGCTAAATTGGGATGACCTGACTATGGGTCAGGTAGCTGGTGTTGGTTGCCAATATGACGTTTTTCAGAGCATTGTTCTAGCTGCCCAGTCAACTTTTGTTCCGAGTAGGGAAATTAGATCTAACAAAAATGATCCCAAATGGATGAACATTAGATTAAAACATCTCACTGGTCAAAAGAGAGGCATTTTTAGGCGTATTAAAAGAACAGAAGGGCAATTATGAAATCAATATATTCATTTAAAGAGAGAAATAAAAAAAAAGGAATAAGAAAAGCAAAAAGGGATTATGAGGCTAAGGTCGCAAGACTAACCCAAAAGGGTTCTTTCAGGTATACAGAAGTAAGATTAGAGACAAGATAGGCCCACTTAAGATTAACTCAGGTCAGATCACTGACAGTGATAGGGATATGTGTGAAATTTTCAATTCTTACTTCCTCTCAGTCTTTATTCAGGAAGATACTAACGAAATTCCAGAAATAATAAATTATGTAGAACAGGACGATAATAAACTATGAACGATTGCGGTAACTACTGACATGGTCCTCAGACAAATAGAGAAATTAAACCCAACAAATCCCCAGGTCCTGATGAACTGTTTGCAAGGGTGTTAAAGGAATGTAAAGAGGAACTTTGTAAACCTTTGGCTAATCTTTTCAACATATCACTACAAACTTGCATAGTGCCTGATAAGTGAAAAATGGCAAATGTAATCCCTATTTACAAGGCAGGTGACAGGTCCTTAGCTTCGAACTATAGACCAATAATCCTTACCTCCATAGTGGGAAAAAATATGGAATCAGTAATTGCCGAGGCAATTCGTAGTCATCTTGATAGGCATAAATTGATAAATGAATCTCAACACGGTTTTACTAAGGTGCGTTCCTGTCTTAAGAATTTACTAACTTTTTTCACTAAGGTGTTTGAGGAGGTAGATCATAGTAATGAATAGGATATTGTGTATATAGACTTCAGTAAGGCTTTCGGTAGAGTTCCACATCAGAGACTTTTGAGGAAACTTAAGGCACAAGGAATAGGAGGAGAAATTTTTTCCTGGGTAGAGGCGTGGTTGACAAATAGGCGGCAAAGAGTTTGCATAAATGTGGAGAAATCAGAATGGGGCACGTTACAAGCGGTATTCCAAAGGGGTCAGTGTTGAGCCCCTTGTTGTTCACAATTTACATAAACGATATAGATGAGGGAATAAATAGCGACATAAGCAAATTTGCTGATGACATCAAAATAGGCCGTCCAATTCATTCCATTGAGGACATTAGTGCACTCCAGGATGATTTGAATAGACTGATGCAGTGGTCGGAGAAATGGCAGATGCAGTTTAATATAGACAAATGCAAAGTGCTAAATGTTGGACAGGACAATAACCATGCCACTTATAAACTGAATAGTGTAGATCTTAATACTACTGATTGCGAAAAGGATTTAGGAGTTCTGGTTAGCAGTAATCTGAAACCAAGACAACAGTGCATAAGTGTTCGCAATAAAGCTACCAGAATCCTTGGCTTCATATCAAGAAGTATGAATAATAGAAGTCCTCAGGTTGTTCTTCAACTCTGTATATCCTTGGTTAGGCCTCATTTAGATTATGCTGCACAGTTCTGGTCACCATATTACAGAATGGATATAAATGCACTGGAAAACGTACAGAGGAGGATGACAAAGTTGATCCCATGTATCAGAAATCTTCCCTGTGAGGATAGACTGAGGCCCCTGAATCTGCACTCGCTAAAAAGGCGTAGAATTAGGGGGGATATGATTGAGGTGTATAAATGGAAAACAGGAATAAATAAAGAGGATGCAAATAGCGTGCTGAAAATATCCAGCCAAGACAGGACTAGCAACAATGGTTTCAAATTGGAAAAGTTCAGATTCAGGAAGGACATAGGAAAGCACTGGTTTGGTAATAGAGTTGTGGATGAGTTGAAAAATCTCTCGAGTACCGTCATAGAAGCTAAGACCTTGTGTAGTTTTAAAAATGGGTTGGATAAATACATGAGTGGGTGTGGGTGGGTGTGAGTTGGACCTGACTAGCTAGGGCTACCAGGTCTGGTGCCGTGCTCCTTCCTTAAGTGGAAGTGATCTGACTAGGGGTCACTGTTCTAGGCCGGGGGGTGGCATGGACCTGCTTCGCATGGGTCAGTAGGCTTCTTGCAGTGCTCCTTCTTTCTTATGTTCTTATGTTTTTCTTAATATTTTACTTAGTGTCGGCATAAATAACTCATTACTACTGTAACCAAATATAAACATATAAATAGTTCTGGACTCCGGGTAACCTTCAAGTAATGATATTGTGAGTTATTGATACCTAGAAAATACTTAAAAGACTGATTTAAAATCTCTACACTCTGATATAACATATTTATGAGAGCTGGAGACACAGCAGATGACACAAAGCAATCTGTCTGGTGTCAGTTAATGGTTCCTGGGGTGATCGCTCCCGTGACTCGGTCTCGGAACAGACTTCCTTAAATTGTAACTGAAAAATTAATTGTAACTGTAATTTAAAAAATAATTAGTACTTGGTGAAGCTGCCGTTGTTTTGTTTAATTGTATTCGAAACAGCGATCAGTGCTGATTCAAGGCACTTGCGTGTGCGGAAATTAGTTTCTTTTATCACTAATTGGGCGTCTCTGAATTTCATAAGATGATTGGTGGAATTTCGGTGTTGTACACAGGCGTTGTTTAAGTTGTCGTTCCTACATGCGTATATGTGTTCATTGAGGCGGGTGTCGAGGTTTCTTGCTGTTTCACCTACGTAGATCTTGTCACAGCCTCCACAGGGTATAGTGTAAACTCCTGCATTGACTGGTTCGTGGTGCTTGGGTTTTGTCCTGGTTAGATCCTTTATTGAAGTGGTAGAAGCGATGGCGACTCTGGTGTTAGCTTGTGAAAGTACTTTTGAGACGTTTAGTGCAACCTGGCTGTTGGGAAGAATTATAACTTTGTTGGGAGCGGTGTTGATGCGTGGAGAATTGATGATCTGAAGAGCTCTTTTCTTGCAGTCTTTGATGAAAAAAGAAGTTAATATGATGGTACCTTTTCTCGTTTTAAAACATTTACTAGAAAATATATCAGTGTATGTATATCATACTTAGTCTACACTACGATTAAGTAATCAGTAGAGAAAATTACCAGGTGAGTAACACCTCTACCTTCATTATCATGTCACTGTACACGCGAGTTACACCTCTCTATCGTCATTATCATCTCACTGTACAGGTGAGTTACACCTCTCTACCCTCATTATCATCTCAGTGTACAGGTGAGTTACACCTCTCTACCCTCATTATCATCTCAGTGTACAGGTGAGTTACACCTCTCTACCTTCATTATCATCTCAGTGTACAGGTGAGTTACACCTCTCTACCTTCATTATCATCTCAGTGTACAGGTGAGTTACACCTCTCTACCTTCATTATCATCTCAGTGTACAGGTGAGTTACACCTCTCTACCTTCATTATCATCTCAGTGTACAGGTGAGTTACACCTCTCTACCTTCATTATCATCTCAGTGTACAGGTGAGTTACACCTCTCTACCTTCATTATCATCTCAGTGTACAGGTGAGTTACACCTCTCTACCTTCATTATCATCTCAGTGTACAGGTGAGTTACACCTCTCTACCTTCATTATCATCTCAGTGTACAGGTGAGTTACATCATCTCTCTACTCTACCCTCATTATCATCTCAGTGTACAGGTGAGTCTACATCATCTCAGTGTACAGGTGAGTTACACCTCTCTACCTTCATTATCATCTCAGTGTACAGGTGAGTTACACCTCTCTACCTTCATTATCATCTCACTGTACAGGTGAGTTACACCTCTCTACCCTCATTAACATCTCAGTGTACAGGTGAGTTACACCTCTCTACCTTCATTATCATCTCAGTGTACAGGTGAGTTACACCTCTCTAGTGTACTTCATTACATTATCATCTCAGTGTACAGGTGAGTTACAACTCTCTACCCTCATTATCATCTCAGTGTACAGGTGAGTTACACCTCTCTACCTTCATTATCATCTCAGTGTACAGGTGAGTTACACTCTCTGAGTTACACCTCTCTACCCTCATTATCATCTCAGTGTACAGGTGAGTTACACCTCTCTACCTTCATTATCATCTCAGTGTACAGGTGAGTTACACCTCTCTACCTTCATTATCATCTCAGTGTACAGGTGAGTTACACCTCTGTACCCCTCATTATCATCTCAGTGTACAGGTGAGTTACACCTCTCTACGTTCATTATCATCTCAGTGTACAGGTGAGTTACACCTCTCTATCTTCATTACCATCTCAGTGTACAGGTGAGTTACAACTCTCTACCTTCATTATCATCTCAGTGTACAGGTGAGTTACACATCTTGAACAATATATACATCACAAGTCTAGAATCTGAACACCAACACTGTTCGATGTTAAAGAGGATCCAGGAAGGAGCGAAACATCGTCTAGTTGTTCTTTCTAATTCTTAAACTTATATGTTACACGGGGGTTACAGCGAATTTTATTTTGCTATTTATTCTGAAGAGAGCTGCAATATTCAGATAAAATAGTTTACATGGTAAGCAGTATAAACATTGTAGATCACGAGATGAGTCAAACTCACTTCTTTATAATTAAAGTCATTTATAACATAAATGAGAAGCGTTGTGGCCAGACTGTGGCAGCAGTGTCGGGGTAATTATGGTACTTGTTGTGGCCAGACTGTGGCAGCAGTGTCGGGGTAATTATGGTACTTGTTGTGGCCAGACTGTGGCAGCAGTGTCGGGGTCATTATGGTACTTGTTGTGGCCAGACTGTGGCAGCAGTGTCGGGGTCATTATGGTACTTGTTGTGGCCAGACTGTGGCAGCAGTGTCGGGGTCATTATGGTACTCACATCCAGTCACTCTAAACAATGCCTTCTTTTTTTTGGGGGGGTTTATTTTCGTGTATGTTTTATATTTTAAATAGATTAAATTTTATAATAAATAAAATATACAAAAGTTCGCATGCATTTTTCTGTGTTTACAATTTATCACTAATAACCAAAGAAAGAAGCTAGTGTTGTCACCTAGCGAGGAGTCCCGTCTTGTAAAGGTTATACACACACAGAGATGACTTTCTAACCTGGCTAGGAGTTCCGTCTTGTCAAGGTTATACACACACAGAGATGACTTTCTAACCTGGCTAGGAGTTCCGTCTTGTCAAGGTTATACACACACAGAGATGACTTTCTAACCTGGCGAGGAGTCCCGTCTTGTAAAGGTTATGCACACACACACACAGATGACTTTCTAACCTGGCGAGCAATCCCGTCTTGTCAAGGTTATATACACACAGAGATGACTTTCTAACATGGTTAGGAGTACAGTCATATCGAGGTTATAAACATACACACAGATGTCTTTCTAACCTGGCGAGGAGTCCCGTCATATCAAGGTTATACACACAAAGATGACTTTCTAACCTTCCTAGGAGTCCCGTCAAATAAAAGTTATACACACACAGAGATGACTTTCTAACCTGGCTAGGAGTCCCGTCATATCAAGGTTATACACACACAGAGATGACTTTCTAACCTGGCTAGGAGTCCCGTCATGTCAAGATTATACACACACTGAGATGACTTTCTAACCTGGCTAGGAGTCCCGTCATATCAAGGTTATACACACACAGAGATGACTTTCTAACCTGGCTAGGAGTCCCGTCATATCAAGGTTATACACACACAGAGATGACTTTCTAACCTGGCTAGGAGTCCCGTCATATCAAGGTTATACACACACAGAGATGACTTTCTAACCTGGCTAGGAGTCCCGTCATATCAAGGTTATACACACACAAAGATGACTTTCTCTCATTAAATATTTCAGTGGCAGAAATATTTTTTATTGGTGTAGCAGCGCAATTGATAAAGAAAGTAGTGTGTGTGTGTGTGTGTGTGTGTGTGTGTGTGTGTGTGTGTGTGTGTGTGTGTGAAAGAGGAAGTAGTGTGTATGAAAGAGGAAGTAGTGTGTATCAAAGAGGAAGTAGCGTGTATCAAAGAGGAAGTAGTGTGTATCAAAGAGGAAGTAGTGTGTATCAAAGAGGAAGTAGTGTGTATCAAAGAGGAAGTAGTGTGTATCAAAGAGGAAGTAGTGTGTATCAAAGAGGAAGTAGTGTGTATCAAAGAGGAAGTAGTGTGTATCAAAGAGGAAGTAGTGTGTATCAAAGAGGAAGTAGTGTGTATCAAAGAGGAAATAGTGTGTATCAAAGAGGAAATAGTGTGTATCAAAGAGGAAACAGTGTGTATCAAAGAGGAAATAGTGTGTATCAAAGAGGAAGTAGTGTGTACCAAAGAGGAAGTAGTGGGGTGAATCACAACTGTTTTGAATTAACTGTGTTAAGTCAAAACAGTTGTGATTCACCTGAATGAAACTATAAACAAAATAAAGCACAATGAATTATAAGTCAAAACAATTCCAGGTAGACTTGACCTTACTTACTTACTTACTTACTTACTTACTTACTTACTTACTTACTTACTTACTTACCTGGTGACCAGACCTGCTTTATCTCCCGATGATCACAACCAGTCCACCATGTTACTTCCTGGTGAACAAACCTGCTTTATCTCCCGATGATCACAACCAGTCCACCATGTTACTTCCTGGTGAACAAACTTGCTTCATCTCCCGATGATCACAACCAGTCCACCATGTTACTTCCTGGTGAACAAACTTGCTTCATCTCCCGATGATCACAACCAGTCCACCATGTTACTTCCTGGTGAACAAACCTGCTTTATCTCCCGATGATCACAACCAGTCCACCATGTTACTTCCTGGTGAACAAACCTGCTTTATCTCCCGATGATCACAACCAGTCCACCATGTTTCTTCCTGGTGAACAAACCTGCTTTATCTCCCGATGATCACAACCAGTCCACCATGTTACTTCCTGGTGAACAAACCTGCTTTATCTCCCGATGATCACAACCAGTCCACCATGTTTCTTCCTGGTGAACAAACCTGCTTTATCTCCCGATGATCACAACCAGTCCACCATGTTACTTCCTGGTGAACAAACCTGCTTTATCTCCCGATGATCACAACCAGTCCACCATGTTTCTTCCTGGTGAACAAACCTGCTTTATCTCCCGATGATCACAACCAGTCCACCATGTTACTTCCTGGTGAACAAACCTGCTTTATCTCCCGATGATCACAACCAGTCCACCATGTTTCTTCCTGGTGAACAAACCTGCTTTATCTCCCGATGATCACAACCAGTCCACCATGTTACTTCCTGGTGAACAAACCTGCTTTATCTCCCGATGATCACAACCAGTCCACCATGTTACTTCCTGGTGAACAAACCTGCTTTATCTCCCGATGATCACAACCAGTCCACCATGTTACTTCCTGGTGAACAAACCTGCTTTATCTCCCGATGATCACAACCAGTCCACCATGTTTCTTCCTGGTGAACAAACCTGCTTTATCTCCCGATGATCACAACCAGTCCACCATGTTACTTCCTGGTGAACAAACCTGCTTTATCTCCCGATGATCACAACCAGTCCACCATGTTACTTCCTGGTGAACAAACCTGCTTTATCTCCCGATGATCACAACCAGTCCACCATGTTACTTCCTGGTGAACAAACCTGCTTTATCTCCCGATGATCACAACCAGTCCACCATGTTACTTCCTGGTGAACAAACCTGCTTTATCTTCCGATGATCACAACCAGTCCACCATGTTACTTCCTGGTGAACAAACCTGCTTTATCTCCCGATGATCACAACCAGTCCACCATGTTACTTCCTGGTGAACAAACCTGCTTTATCTCCCGATGATCACAACCAGTCCACCATGTTACTTCCTGGTGAACAAACCTGCTTTATCTCCCGATGATCACAACCAGTCCACCATGTTACTTCCTGGTGAACAAACCTGCTTTATCTCCCGATGATCACAACCAGTCCACCATGTTACTTCCTGGTGAACAAACCTGCTTTATCTCCCGATGATCACAACCAGTCCACCATGTTACTTCCTGGTGAACAAACCTGCTTTATCTCCCGATGATCACAACCAGTCCACCATGTTACTTCCTGGTGAACAAACCTGCTTTATCTCCCGATGATCACAACCAGTCCACCATGTTACTTCCTGGTGAACAAACCTGCTTTATCTCCCGGTGATCACAACCAGTCCACCATGTTACTTCCTGGTGAACAAACCTGCTTTATCTCCCGATGATCACAACCAGTCCACCATGTTACTTCCTGGTGAACAAACCTGCTTTATCTCCCGATGATCACAACCAGTCCACCATGTTACTTCCTGGTGAACAAACCTGCTTTATCTCCCGATGATCACAACCAGTCCACCATGTTACTTCCTGGTGAACAAACCTGCTTTATCTCCCGATGATCACAACCAGTCCACCATGTTACTTCCTGGTGAACAAACTTGCTTCATCTCCCGATGATCACAACCTGTACATTTCTCAGGCGATTTTCCACAGTGGTTGTTTTGCATATTGTGATATCACCTGTGTACCAGAATATATAATTACTTTTCCAGTGTTAGTGTGGTAAGTGGACTGTACTAGGTCAAGTGTTGGTGAGGGTGGAGGTAAACAATATACACAGCTTCAAGAATGGATATGATCAGTCCCTGTAGAATAGAAATCAACAAAATCGGTAAAATAAAGTTGCGAAGCTGGTCCAGGAGCTATGAATCAACCACTGAAAAAATAATTTTATTAAGTAATTAGATGACAACTTTACCATATTGTCTGAGTACTTGTTTGTCTTGACTAAGCAGAATTATATTTTATGTACCAGTGTTGTTCATGTACCAGTGTTGTTCATGTTGGTGTTGTTCATGTACCAGTGTTGTTCATGTACCAGTGTTGTTGGTGTTGTTCATGGTGTTGTTCATGTACCAGTGTTGTTCATGTACCAGTGTTGTTGGTGTTGTTCATGTTGGTGTTGTTCATGTTGGTGTTGTTCATGTTGGTGTTGTTCATGTTGGTGTTGTTCATGTTGGTGTTGTTCATGTTGGTGTTGTTCATGTTGGTGTTGTTCATGTTGGTGTTGTTCATGTTGGTGTTGTTCATGTTGGTGTTGTTCATGTTGGTGTTGTTCATGTTGGTGTTGTTCATGTTGGTGTTGTTCATGTTGGTGTTGTTCATGTTGGTGTTGTTCATGTTGGTGTTGTTCATGTTGGTGTTGTTCATGTCAGTGTTGTTCATGTTGGTGTTGTTCATGTCAGTGTTGTTCATGTCAGTGTTGTTCATGTTGGTGTTGTTCATGTCAGTGTTGTTCATGTTGGTGTTGTTCATGTCAGTGTTGTTCATGTCAGTGTTGTTCATGTCAGTGTTGTTCATGTCAGTGTTGTTCACGTACAACACTGACTGTTAATGTAAAGATGAATATCAGTATTGTTTTTTGGTTGTGTTCATTCATCATAGTGAACATGAATGTTGTTCTTGTATGTGTTCATTCATCATAGTGAACATGAATGTTGTTCTTGTATGTGTTCATTCATCATAGTGAACATGAATGTTGTTCTTGTATGTGTTCATTCATCATAGTGAACATGAATGTTGTTCTTGTATGTGTTCATTCATCATAGTGAACATAAATGTTGTTCTTGTATGTGTTCATTCATCATAGTGAACATGAATGTTGTTCTTGTATGTGTTCATTCATCATAGTGAACATGAATGTTGTTCTTGTATGTGTTCATTCATCATAGTGAACATGAATGTTGTTCTTGTATGTGTTCATTCATCATAGTGAACATGAATGTTGTTCTTGTATGTGATCATTCATCATAGTGAACATGAATGTTGTTCTATAATGGGTTCATTCATCATAGTGAACATGGATGTTGTTCTTGTAAGTGTTCATTCATCATAGTGAACATGAATGTTGTTCTTGGTGATGATAGCCATGATTATAGGATATTCATATGTATAGAGATGCTCAAATATTCATAAATACATGTATAGATTTAAAAACTATACATTAATACATACATAAATAACCCGCACATACGAGACTGACTCGTAGGAATACTTTTCAGTAAGTTTTGAACCATTAACTAGTAACAAGGAAACTTAACAGTTTAATAATGACGATGATAATATAATCAGCAGGAACTACGTCCTGACACCAATCTTTCCAGGTGGTGACCCGTCACTGTCTCCTGAAGGTGTGTCCGTGTTTGTACACGTGACTTACATGTGTGTGTGTGTATGTGTGTATGTGTGTATGTGTGTGTGTGTGTGTGTGTGTGTGTGTGTGTGTGTGTGTGTGTGTGTGTGTGTGTGTGTGTGTGTGTGTGTGTGTGTGTGTGTGTGTGTGTGTGTGTGTGTGTGTGTGTGTGTGTGTGTGTGTGTGTGTGTGTGTGTGTGTGTGTGTGTGTGTGTGTGTGTGTGTGTGTGTGTGTAGCGTAGAGGAAGAAGTGTGAGGTGTAGGTGCGTGTGTATTTGTTTATATACTAGTAATACCGAAAGGAGAGGATAATATGCATTGTTGAATAAATATACGTGTATGTTAGATACCGATGATTGTGTTTGTGTGTGTGTTGCTTTATTCGTGCTTCTGTATGTATGATGTGTGTGAGATTTGTATGTGGAAATCTAGAATTTAGTGAACAGAAGAGTGTGTGCTTGAGAACCATAGTGTACTATGCCAAAAGAGATCAACAACAAGAAAAAAACGATAACTAATAACAATTAATTACAGTTATCGTGCAGGGAACACGAAGGTTCACACATCGACACTAATTTACGCACATAAAAACGCTAACAAATACACTTATTCGAATAAATAATTGAATAATGCAATAATTAACATAAGTAAAATATTAAATATAAATATATGTTACAAATTTTCACTAGTGGCCAGTTCTTGGTGGACGAACTGTGATAGAGATCTCTCTCGTCTCAGGTAGTCCACGTTCGGGTCTGTCCAGGAGGATGTTATTACAGAGCGCAGATTATCTGTGTGTCCTCCTCTGTAATAACACCTTCCTCTGTATACTGACATTAATACACTTGTGTAGTAATATCATATATGGACAGTGCTTCAAGGCTGGCTGAAACTGCTGACCTTAGGGACGTGGTGAAGGGTGTATGGATGAACACTTGGAACTACTGACCTGGGGTGGGACTTGCTGACCTCTGGGAGGTGGTGAAAGGTGTGAACCTGGAACCATGGACCTGAGGTGGGACTTGCTGACATCGGGGAAGTGGTGAAGGGTGTATGGATGAACACTTGGAACCACGGACCTGGGTTGGGACTGCTGATCTTGGGGGTGGGACTGGGTTAAGCATCAAAAATGCGAAAAAAGTTTCCAGGGTTTCAGAGGAAGGGAAGACATCCGGGGGCCCACGGATAGATTCCTGGACTCATGAACCTGGGGAAGGTAGGATAGAATATGACAGGAAGTGGGGAAGGGAGAATATCTGAGGGGACACAGATGGACTCCTGGACACATGAACCTGGTGAAGGTAGGATAGTATAGGACAGGAAGTGGGGAAGGGAGAATATCTGAGGGGACACAGATGGCCTCCTGGACACATGAACCTGGGGAAGGTAGTATTGTATAGGACAGGAAGTGGGGAAGGGAGAATATCTGAGGGGACACAGATGGACTCCTGGACACATGAACCTGGTGAAGGTAGGATAGTATAGGACAGGAAGTGGGGAAGGGAGAATATCTGAGGGGACACAGATGGACTCCTGGACACATGAACCTGGGGAAGGTAGGATAGAATAGGACAGGAAGTGGGGAAGGGAGAATATCTGAGGGGACACAGATGGACTCCTGGACACATGAACCTGGGGAAGGTAGGATAGAATAGGACAGGAAGTGGGGAAGGGAGAATATCTGAGGGGACACAGATGGACTCCTGGACACATGAACCTGGGGAAGGTAGGATAGAATAGGACAGGAAGTGGGGAAGGGAGAATATCTGAGGGGACACAGATGGACTCCTGGACACATGAACCTGGGGAAGGTAGGATAGAATAGGACAGGAAGTGGGAAAGGGAGAATATCTGAGGGGACACAGATGGACTCCTGGACACATGAACCTGGGGAAGGTAGGATAGTATAGAACAGGAAGTGGGGAAGGGAGAATATCTGAGGGGACACAGATGGACTCCTGGACACATGAACTTGGGGAAGGTAGGATAGAATAGGACAGGAAGTGGGGAAGGGAGAATATCTGAGGGGACACAGATGGACTCCTGGACACATGAACCTGGAGAAGGAAGGATAGAACAAGAAATGGGGAAGGAAGAATATATGAGGGGACACAGATGGTCTCCTGGCACATGAACCTGGTGAAGGTAGGATAGAACAGGACAGGAAGTGGGGAAGAGAGAATATCTGAGGGGACACAGATGGACTCCTGGACACATGAACCTGGGGAAGGCAGGATAGTATAGGACAGGAAGTGTGGAAAGGAGAATATCTGAGTGGACACAGATGGACTCCTGGACACATGAACCTGGGGAAGGTAGGATAGTATAGGACAGGAAGTGTGGAGGAGAGAATATCTGAGGAGACACAAATGGACTTCTGGACACATGAACCTGGGGAAGGTAGGATAGAACAGGACAGGAAGTGGGGAAGAGAGAATTTCTGAGGGGACACAGATGGACTCCTGGACACATGAACCTGGGGAAGGTAGGATAGTATGGGACAGGAAGTGGGGAAGGGAGAATATCTGAGGGGACACAGATGGACTCCTGGACACATGAACCTGGGGAAGGTAGGATAGTATAGGACAGGAAGTGGGGAAGGGAGAATATCTGAGGGGACACAGATGGACTCCTGGACACATGAACCTGGGGAATACTTAGATGCACATTCGAACCCATTTTGTACTGGCCTGCTTCATGGTAAGCGAGAACCACATGATGCTTTAAACCACACGACTACGTGGTTCTCGCTTACCATGAGGCAGGCCAGTACAACATGGGTTCGAATCCTTGGCTAGCTCATTGTTGTTATTGATCAATACCACTCGATCGTGGTTACAATAATATATAAACACTGCTCGTGAGGCTAGTACACCAAACATGGATGAGAATGAAATTAGCTTAGAAGCTCCCACACCTCCTTATGCCCTCGGATGGCGGCCCAACAGCTAGCTGTGTGCTGGCTGCGCCATTCTTGTAGGGTTGGGTGGTCCTGTGGTTTAAAGCGTCATGTGGTTTTTGCTTATCATGAGGCAGGCCAGTACAACATGGGTTCGAATCCTTGGCTAACGCAGTGTTGTTGTATATATATATATATATATATATATATATATATATATATATATATATATATATATATATATATATATATATATATATATAGGCATATGTCATATTGAATAGGTAAAACTTGTCAATTAGCAAGAACTTATTTAAATTAAGATATTTATATAATTTTCTTATATACTTTTAAAGATAATTATATATATAGGCATATGTCATGTTGAATAGGTAAAACTTGTCAATTAGCAAGAACTTATTTAAATTAAGACCTTTCTATAATTTTCTTATATACTTTTAAAGATAATTTATTTCATTTATGTTAATGTTTAGCCTAATCCAACTAAATATATTTTAGATAAGTTTATAAAAATTTAATAATAAACACAATGAAATATATTTTTTTTCGTTAGGTTCAGAATGCTTTTTGCGAAATTATTGCATGCACAAATTTTTGTTTGCCTTATTCGGCAAGAAGAAATATATATATGCTTGGTTGTAAAATATGAAAAATTAGGAAATAAAACGTGAGTACTTTCATGTGCTTACACACATATCGTCAGAGGAATAGGGTATGTGTGTCAGCATATGAAAGCACTCAGGTTACACTGTGATATTCCATCCCCCAGCCGAGGATCGAACCTGAACTATTTATCCACCCTCGAATGAAGCTAGGTAAATTCTCGATGCCTTTGACCACTGGGCCACCATCCTTCAAAGGTTAGGTGTCCAGCAAGTACACTGGACTTGCCACTCCTGATGCCAGTACATTCGTGGCCATGAATAACTAGAGGAACTGATTTCTTTCTCCTTCCATTTGGATACCTGTCTCACGTGCAGTGCACGTAATTACCAACATCACTACACTGCACCATCATCAACAAACTACACTACCATCAATACTGCACTAAGATCACTATATGATACATCACTATACAGAGAACACTGCATTTCACTAATATAACTACACTATACAACGTATCATCACAACATCACCATTACAGTAATACCACAGTAACTGTTCGATTATACCACCATCACCACACTAAATACATCACAATCACTAAAGTATCACTGCAATTCACTATCCGTATACTCCACCATCAATGCACTTTACTACCATTACTACAGTATTTGTCTATCATTATACTACACTATGCCATCACAATAGTACATTATGCTAAATTATACCAACATTACACCACTGTGTTACACCACCAGTCGTTACAATACACCTTTATGGCTATAATACACCCCTATCACTACAATACACCCCATATCACTACAATACACCCTTATCACAACAATACACCCCTATCACTACAGTACACCGCTATAACTACAATACATGCCTATCACTACAGTACACCACTATCGCTACAATACATCCTTATCACTACAATACTCCCCTGTCACTACAGTACATGCCTATCATTACAATACATCCTTATCACTAAAATACACCCCATCACTACAATACACCCCTATCTTTACAATATATCCTTATCACTACAATACATCTCTATCCTTACATTACACCCCTGTCACTGCAATACACCGCTATCACTGCAATACACCTCCATAACCACAATACACCACTATCACTACAATATATACCAATCACTAAAAATATAACCTATCACACAATACATCCCTATCACTACACTGAAGAATACTGCCATCACTGCATTATACCACCATACATATACTACCATTAATACACTGCACTACCATCATTACACTGTACAACCAATTCCACATTAAATCACTATCACTACACGTCTTCACCACTACACTATAATTCCTAAATTACAAACACATTACTACTTCATAATCACCACACCACACTAAACTACACCACCAATAATATTACTCATCTTCACCACACAATACTACATTTTCACTTGACAAGTCATTTTCATGACACAAACCTGTCCAATACACTTAATTCCTCACTTCATCTTTACCTCATAACCCGGCTCACCTTCATAACTATAATTATCACAAATTTTAACTAAACTCACTCACTTCAGAGCAGTAACTAGCTTCACTATATTAACTTAATGGCATATGTGGGGCTGTTCTGAAAGCTGTCTCTTACATTCATCTAAAAATCTACGATTAGACTTTGACTAATTGTTGTTCTTATTCATCATGGATTCGGAGAATCAGTTTGAATACCTCAAGTATGACCGCTTTGAAGCTCGCTACTTGGCAGGAAAAATGGAATACCTGGGAGGAGGGATGACAGGTGATGCCTACCTCATCGAGCCTAAACACGCCTGTGGGACTCAATATGTAGTCAAACTCGGAAAGTCAGATTTTCTACTTCAGAAATACAAGTCAGAGGCTTCCAGACTGCGATATTTGTCTGGAGCTGGAGGGTGTCCTCGCCTGGTAGCAGTGTGTAAGGATGTCCCAGCCTTCGTAACCACCTTCGAATGTAAACACACTCTTGAAAATTTTTTAGCCAACTGTGGACCCAAGGAAGCAATGGAAGTTTTCTTGAAGTTGGCATTGGCTGTGAAAGAAGTTCATGACAAAGGATACATACACAACGATATCAAACCTGATAACATCATTGTTTCAGGATCCATCGGCAATTATAGAGTATCTATAATTGATTTTGGAAGAGCTAGACGAAATGGGGAAGTAATTGAGACTTTCGCTTCTCCTGATCCTGAACGATTCCCACATGCAGCTCCTGAAGTGGCCGATGGACAACCTTGTACACCACCTGCCGATGTCTATGCAATGGGCAAAATGTATCTAGATATTAGAACAAAATTTGATGAAGTCCCTCAGGAACTTGAAACGCTAGCAGAGCAGGCCAGGCAAAGTGACCCTATGAAACGCCCTTCCATCTTGGACATCATTGCTCAAATCCAAAACATCATCAAATGTTTGAAGCCCTCCAAGAGAGACGTCCCTGGCCAAACCAAGAGCAAATTCTGGACAGAAGTTCCTGGCCAGACTAAGACAAAGTTCCGGACAGAGGTCCCTGGCCAGAACAAGACAAAGAAGACCCACAGTGCTGTCTTCAACGATATTAAACCAGTTAGCATGGTATCAGAAGCAAGGCGGTCTGCAGCTGAGAAGAGTCGTGCTAGAGCCAGAGCATGGAAAAGGGCCGGAGGTTCCATAAAATGAACATCTCGTAGGTGTAGAATTTAAAAAAAAAAAACAAAAAACAAAAAAAAAAACAAAAAAAAAAAAAATAGAACTCGAAGAGCAGCCACCTCCACGTGGTGAGTTCTGGGTATTATATGTGACTGTAAATAGATAATCAGTCATGCAAAATAGCCGAGAGCTGCTCACTTTACCTATATTACACATGTATATATATATATATATATATATATATATATATATATATATATATATATATATATATATATATATATATATAAACACTGATCTCTGGCTGAAGGAGACTCGAACCTACGAACCTTAGAACAAGGTACGCAGTGTTATACCAAATTCACCACACTGGACCAATACCTTGGAGTCCAGCTTGCGCTAGACTTTGATCCAAGGCAGCCAGCTTTCAGGGAGAAGGCTTACAGCTTTTCATCATATCCCCTGCATGCATCAGCCTTACTAGAGATTTTAACAATGCAAGGAATTAGCGAGAGCAAGCGAAATATACACAAACACTGATCTCTGGCTGAAGGAGACTCGAACCTACGAACGTGGCCAGAACAAGACAAAGAAGACCCACAGTGCTGTCTTCAACGATATTAAACCAGTTAGCATGGTAGCAGAAGCAAGGCGGTCTGCAGCCGAGAAGAGTTGTGCTAGAGCCAGAGCATGGAAAAGGGCCGGAGGTTCCATAAAATGAACATCTAGTAGGTGTAGAATTTAAAAAAAAAAAAAAAAAAAAAAATAGAACTCGAAGAGCAGCCACCTCCACGTGGTGAGTTCTGGGTATTACATGTGACAGTAAATAGATAATCAGTCATGCAAAATAGCCGAGAGCTGCTCACTTTACCTATATTACACATGTATATATATATATATATATATATATATATATATATATATATATATATATATATATATATATATATATATATATATGTGTGAGGGAAAAGTTCAATAGATAGGAGTAGAGAGGGAATATATAGTAACAATAGTTTCATTGCCGGCTACTTGTTAAGGTAGGGTCAGTCTAGCTCCCGATATTGCCGCCTTTTCTCCCCCAACCCCTAAATTGATAGTTTGTCTGCCGGCTACTAGTTAAGGTAGGGTAAGTCATGCTCCCATTTTTCCCACCTTTTCTCCCCCACCCCTAAAGTGATAGTTTGATTGCCGGCTGCTTGTTAACGTAGGGTCAGTCTAGCTCCCGCTATCCCTTCCCCTCCCTCTTCCACCTCCCCTTCCCCCGAAAGGTGACGTGTGGGGCTCTGGTCAAACAGTAAATCACTCGACTCACAGCTCCCAACACTACTGTAAGTACATGCCTGCCTTGTATTCTAGTGGATTTATTGGTTAAAAGCTTCACTTTTGATCAATAATAAATTTAGTCTTTTCAGCCTTGCTCTATGTTGACTGTTGTAATAATCACCACATCTTTTAAGTATCAGACTTACCATGGAGAGTGATTATTAAAGCAGTGGGTAACCTGTCTATCTTTCCAGCTTGGATGTCAGAGAGGGTCACCTGGCAATCAACGAGCAGAAAAGGAGAAGGACTAACGTCCAGAGACTTCCCCATTTTGCATTTAAGTACCTGTGCACCTGCATGAAATAGTAGGACGTAACCCCACATCATTGCAGCGGTAATGAACCTGCTTTCCTGTCATCGGGATACTACTCACTGGTATACTGTGAAGAACTAGCCAGTGGATGGTCACCAACACCTGCAACCCCCCCCACCCCATCATCAGCAACGGCTACGATTTCAACAACAGTGTCACCAACACCAGACACCCCTGTAGATATTTGCGTTGAGTTCAAATGTTATTTTATTCATTTCATTTTTCATTTTTCTTTCAAATAGGTTATACCTTTCATGTTTTATTGTTTTATGGTTGATTTAATAAATAATGAAGTGTTTATCTTTGTGAATTATTATTTCTTTTTCTATTCATTAACTTTCCTGAGGAGGAGCCAGCCTGAGTAATGCTGTCTGAAGTTGTTACAGGGCTGAGTAAGCCTTCACAAGTGGCGACCTTGCCAGGATCAACTCTACTGAATCAAGATTCAACTCCATCTCGAATCTACCATTGGAACTTCAACTCCGCATACCACAGACGGTTACCACCAGCCATGAGTAATCATTCTCTATGGTAGGACTAGAGTACAGGTATTTAAAAGATTTGGTGATTGTTATAGTCTCAATTTATTGTAAGTCAAGTCAGGCAGGATATAATATTTAATTCTGCCACCTTTTGGAGCTTGAAACACTTTGGAGGATTAGACTCTAGGGACCCGAGATTTTCCAGTGACAATTTGTTTCATTGAGCTCTATTATATCAAGGGAACTGTCATAGGACACTCTTGATTTGTTGGTGAGAAGATTGGATGGTCGAGTGATCCCATTCTACTTACTGTTTGCTCGGAGCCGGCATAGAACCCTTCGTTTTCATTAATACATATTGTTTAATTGAAGCAGGGATCGAGCCCTCTGGTTTATTTACAGTTTGAGCGGAGCAGGAATTGAACCCTCCGTTTTCTTTAATACCCATTTCATTTCCCCTGATAGTTTAAGTTATTCTTGCAAGCATGGATGAATACCAGTTTTGGATGAACGCTGGAAGTAAGTTAGGAATAACAGGGAAAAATTTAGAATCTTTCATTAGTGCTAAGATCCAGGAAAGACTTGAAAGAGAGAGAATTGAGAGAGAAGAAAGACAGTTAGAAAGGGAAAGAGAAGAAGAAAAGGAGAGAGAGAGAATCGAAAGAGAAGAGAAAAAGGAGAGAGAGAGAATTGAGAGAAAAATCCAAGAAAGACAGTTAGAAAGAGAGCGAGAAGACCAAAAAGAGCGTGATAGACTTGATCGTGAGGAAAGAGCTAGAGTACGTGAAGAACAGGTTAAATTAAGAGAATGTGAGGAAAGAGCTAGAGAGCATGAGTTAATAGAGAGAGAAAAGGATCGCGAACTCGAAAATTCTCGCCTTCAATTGGAGAATAAAAAGTTAACTTTTACACAACAACAATTAGAGGAAGGAGTAATGGAACAACGTGCAGTCAGTGCACATATTCCAACCCCTAATATACCTCCCTTCACAGAGGGGGAAGACATAATTTCATACATTATCAGGTTTGAAAATACCGCTACCCTCTGTGAATGGCCTGCTGACACCTGGGCTACCAGGTTAGGAATGTTATTTTCTGGTACAACCTTGAATATCTATGCAACTTTGTCGCAGGATATCATATGTAATTATAACCTACTGAAGAAGGCAATCCTTAAAGCATATCAAAAAACCACTAATTCTTACAGGAAAGATTTCAGGTATGCCAACTTACAGCCTGGCCAGAACTTTCAGCAGTTACAGGTAACACTCTTTCGTTTGTTCGACTTTTGGATAGAGAGCTCAGGAATTGATCACAGTTATGAATCTCTTAGAGACTTCATGGTTGCTGACCAGTTCCTGACAGCTCTTCCTCACCAGATACGAACATTCATTAGAGAACGTAACCTGATTAAAGCTGAGGAAGTTGCTGAGGCTGCTGACCTGTATGCTGAGGCTCACAATTCCTATAAAAACCTAAAGGGATCGAACCCTAAGGGCAAGGGTTCATCAGACCTTAAGAAATCAAAGCCTCTAGTGGAAAGTAAAATGACTTCTTTTATTCCTGTTTGTCATTTGTGTGGTGTTAAGGGACATAAACGTCCAGATTGTCCTTCTAAGAAGGTCCAAAAAGTTGGAAGATGTTTTAAAGACTGTAATGACCAAGCACCCTTCTGTTCAGGAACAGTTAATGGACTTAATGTATCTACCATTTTACGAGACACTGGATGCACATGTATAGTTATTTCTGATAAGCTGTTCCCTAACCTTAAAGAAACTCATTCCTCTGCTATACTTTCAGACTACTTGGGCCGTACAGACACTTTTCCTACCATCCTTTGTTACATTAGGTCTAAATGGTTCACAGGTTGGTCTGAAGCCGTACTAGCTCCCATCACTTCTTGCTCCGTACTAATAGGTAATGTAAAAGGTGCCATTCTTCCTTCTGAGGTTGACCTTTCATCACCAAAGATGGATATAAGTGTTTCAGATCCTCTTCCTGTAGAATCAGAAAAGCCCCTCGAAAGTTCAGATGAGACAATGTCTCGTGAGATTCATGTGGGATTAAAAACCAGTGATGCTATTCTCGAAAGCGAGGTAGTAGGATCACCGGTTCACTTGTTAGATGAAAGTGAAGATATCACCTCCGATACCATAAATGTCTTGACTAGGGCTCAGACCAAAGCCCAGGTTTCTCCTACTGTCCATCCTTTGATTTTCCCTGACTTTAAGCCTTTAGATATATCGAAGGACTCCTTTGTCAATTTCCAACGTAATTGCCCTTCTCTTCAGAATTGCCATAATGCCGCTAAACAAAATCAAGTTATCCAAAGGAAAAACTTTTCGTATAAATTTGAATATATGAAAGGTATCTTGTACAAGTCAGTATTCAAATTAAATTCAGATGAGATTGACTATTCCATCTTAGTTGTTCCAAGTCAATGCAGAGAGACTGTTCTTAAAATGGCTCATGACCTGCCAGTGGCCGGACATTTCTCGCATCGTAAAACCTTAAATAAAATTAGGGAAACCTATTTTTGGCCAAAAATGTCCTCAGATATCACTACCTATTGTAGATCGTGTAAAGTTTGCCAACTGTCATCCTCCCGAGGTACCAGGCGAGTACCTATGGTCAAAATGCCAGTCTTTACAGTACCTTTTGAAAGAGTAGCTATTGACATCGTTGGTCCTTTATCTCCACTTTCATCTGGGGGACATAGATATATATTAACATTAGTTGATTATGCTTCGAGTTTCCCTGAAGCCGTTCCCTTAAAGACCATAACTACTGCAGAGGTGGCTGAAGCCCTTTTGTCCATCTTCTCCAGAGTGGGCATCCCTAGAGAAATTTTGTCTGACCGTGGGACACAATTCACATCTGACTTAATGCAACATCTATACCAACTTCTGGGAGTGAAGCCTCTCTTCACCACACCCTATCATCCCAGCTGTAATGGGAGGATTGAGCGCCAGCATTCGATTCTCAAGTCCATTTTAAGGAAACGTTTCTCCCTTAAACCTAAGGAGTGGCATCGTTACCTACCCTGTGCTTTGTTTGCCATGAGGGAAGTTCCCAGTGACTCTTTGGGGTTTTCACCTTTTGAACTTCTCTATGATAGACAGGCCAGAGGCCCATTGTCCATCCTTCATGACTTATGGACTAATGAGGAGGTAAATGCTGAGGTTCAGTCTTCTTACCAGTTTCTCCTTGACCTTAGATCCAAACTTGAGGAGACCTCTGACATAGTTTCGAAAAACCTAAGCTTTTCAATGGACCAGTACAAAACCTATTTTGATTCCAAAAGTCAGAGGAGAAGTTTTTAAGTAGGAGATGAAGTTCTTGTACTTTTGCCTATCAAGTCAAATAAATTATTAGTAGCATGGAAAGGTCCCAGGACCGAAACGTTTTCTAATAAATATGTTAAAAATTTGTAGGAAAGTTGACTACCTCATAGAAGTCAAGGGGAAACCTAAGCTTTATCATATCAACATCCTTAAGAAATATTACCGAAGAAATTCGGCTAACTGCCTTAATAACTTTGACTTAGTTTTTCCACACGAACTTGATAAGACAACTGAAGAATGTAAAGTGTGCGTAATTGACACCTCTAACTTAGACTATGATGAAGAACTACATGACTTGGTGACTTTTGACCACTCGGACGCAACCAACATTAATATTAATGAATCTTTGGATGACCATAAGAGACATGAACTACTTCAATGTGTGAGTAACTTTTCAGACGTCTTTACTGATATTCCAGGTGTTACCTCCACGGTAGTCCATAAGATTGACTTATTGACGGACAATCCTATCAAACGGAAATTATACCCAGTTCCAGTTCACCTTAGGGATGCATTTGACCGAGAGGTAGACAAATTATTAAAACTAAAGATCATTGAACCTTCAGTATCTGCATATTGCTCACCAGTAGTCATGGTTAAGAAGGCGGATAATTCATATAGACTTGCTATTGACTTCAGAGGCCTTAATGCTATAACTCGGTGGGATGCTGAGCCTATGCCCTTAATAGATAGCGATCTACACAAATTTTATGACTCTTCCTTCTTTTCAGAGAGTGATATTGCCCAGGCATATCATCAGGTAATGTTAGATCCTTCTTCTAAGCAGTACACCGCTTTTCCTAAACACCAAGGACTGATGCAGTATAGGACTATGCCCTTCGGTTTGGTAACTCCCTGTGCTACCTACGTGAGACTGATGAGAAAGGTCTTGGATAATATGCCAAATGTTTCAGTTTATTTTGATAACATTAACGTAATGACATCTATGTGGGGCGAACATATCCAAACATTAACATCAGTTTTGCGTAGGTTACGCTCACATGGCCTCACTGCCAAACCGAAGAAATGCTTCCTTGGGTATAACAAGATTAGATATCTTGGACTGATACTTTCTAATAACACTCTGCAGCCTCTCCCCAGTAAGATCAAAGCTTTATTAGAATTTAAATTCCCCAAAACCAAGAAGCTCATGCGAAGCTTTCTTGGTTCTGTAAATTTTTATGCACGGTTTATCCCGAACCTTACTGATCTTGCAGGCATCTTATCACACTTCCTTAAAAAGTCTGTGAAGGAACCTCTTGAACTTTCCGACGTAGCTCGGGAAAAGTTTAATGAGATTAAAAGCATCTTTTCTAAATACCCTATACTTAAGATTCCTTATATTAATAAAACGTTTTGTTTGAGAACTGATGCCTCCAATACTGGCTTAGGTGCGATGTTGCTACAATACCATGATGGTACTCCCTTCCCTGTATGCTTCCTAAGCCGGAAACTCCTTCCTGCAGAAACAAGATACTCCACAAAAGAAAAGGAATGTTTAGCCCTTGAGTGGGGTATCTCCAAACTTAAATTTTATTTGCTGGGAAAAGAATTCATTTTAGAAACGGACCACAAACCTTTGATATACCTAGAAACTTTTAAGGGAACCAACAGTCGCCTCTTGAGGTGGACATTGGCACTCCAGGCTTTTAAGTTCCATATTGTGTATATCAATGGTTTATCCAATTATTTCTCTGACTGGTTAAGTCGTGACAGTCAGTAGAAGATTTGTTGCCTTATGCGACTTCCACATGTTAGAACTTTTTCCTCGCCTATTCTTCTTATACTCCTTGACTATAAGTCTTGGTATGGGGGAGTGTGAGGGAAAAGTTCAATAGATAGGAGTAGCGATATAGTAACGATAGTTTCATTGCCGGCTACTAGTTAAGATAGGGCAAGTCAAGCTCCCGTTTTTCCCGCCTTTTTTTCCCCCTCCCTGAAAGTGATAGTTTGGCTGCCAGCTGCTTGTTAAGGTAGGGTCAGTCTAGCTCCCGCTATCCCTTCCCCTCCCTCTTCCCCCCCCCCCCCGAAAGGTGACGTGTGGGGCTCTGGTCAAACAGTAAATCACTCGACTCACAGCTCCCAACACTACTGTAAGTACATGCCTGCCTTGTATTCTAGTGGATTTATTGGTTAAAAGCTTCACTTTTGACCAATAATAAACTTAGTCCTTTCAGTCTTGCTCTAGGTTGACTGTTATAATAATCACCACGTCATTTGAGTATTGTACTTGCCATGGAGAGTGATTATTTAAGCAGTGGGTAACCTGTCTATCTTTTCAGCTTGGATGACAGTGAGGGTCACCTGTCAATCAACGAGAAGAACAGGAGACGGACTAACGTCCTGGAGACGTCCCATTTTGGATTTAATTACCTGTGCATCTGTATGAAATTGCAGGACGTAACCCCACATCATTGCAGCGGTAAAGAACCTGCTTTCCTGTCATCGGGATACTACTCAAGGCTCTATCTACTGTGAAGAACTAGCCAGTGGGTCGTAACCAACACCTGCGACCCCCCCCCCCATCAGCAACGGCTACGATTTCAACAACACAGTGTCACCAACACCAGACACCCCTATACATATTAGCGTTGAATTCAGTTTATCATTTATATTTTTCATTTTTCATTTTCTTGAATGTAGGATTAATATTTCATATTTAAGTGTTTTATATTTTATATTTTCTATATAATAAAGTGTTTATGTTTGTCTGTTATTATTTCTTTTTCTATTCACTAATTTTCCTGAGGAGGAGCCAGCCTTGGTAATACTGTCTGAAGTTGTTACAGGGCTGAGTAAGCCTTCACAACCATCATTGAGGGATCTAGTTTGCTTAGCAACCTCTTCACCTCATTCTCAGTTGTGTGTATTGTGTCCAACACTTCTTGGTGTACCCTACCATCCCAATTTCTGGGATGAATTCCTTTCTGTCTGCACTGAAAATACTTCCATAGATCTCGATTTGAGCTATTCACATACTTCTTGTCCTTTATTGTGATCTTCCCTCCATCCTTCCTCAGCCTGATTACCTGGTCCTTGACTGTTGTTTTCCTCCTGCTGTGGCTATACAATAGTTTTGGGTCAGATTGGGCTTTTGATGCATTTTCATTCTCGTATTGTTGCTGGGCCTTCTCTTTTATCCATGCATATTTACTTCTGGCTCATCGGCTAATCTCCTTATTTTTCTGGCTTATTTGACTTCTATACATGTTCTATTCTCTACCGTACTTAGTTCTGGCCTCTCTACATCATTAGGTGAACCAAAGGCTCGTTCTGGTCTTCCCATTGTTTATGTTACAAACCACTCCTCTGTCTCCTTGCCTTTTGTGGTCATGTATTACATTATTTCATTTACTGTTTTTCCCACCAGTTCTGTTTTTCATTGTAATTCATATGAAAAATAGAGACAGTCTCTAGGTAATTACTGATTAAATTTGCGATCCTTGTCAAGTCATTTATGGAATTCAGCCCAGAAACCCGCCATCTCATTTCTTTACCTGATTTATTTTCTTACCTCCAGTTGCACATGAGCACTTGCGTTGAGGTGCTTGCAACTGTTGATCTCTGGTGGAGGGATCTGGCAAGATCCCATACACTTGTCCGCAAAAGTTCAAGGAATGCGCGTGGAGCATGGGGGGCCGCACTGTACCTCCGTGGACACCTGAGATACCTGCATGAGTCACGTGCAACCGCCTACAGTAGTGAGATAGCCGTTATCACAGTGAACTGTTATTTAATTCGGGTCATAATGTATTGTCAAATGTTAGAGACCTTCCCTGCACAAGGCCAATGCTTACCCGCTATGGCTGTAAGTGTGATTGGTTGGGGGTAGGCCAGCAATGGGTACTTCCCCAACTAGAAGCACTCCTTGCTTGCTGGAGGAGTGTCTACTGCTCACAATCGTATAGATTATGAGAGTTGATGTAGATAACAAGCTAGATAAATTTATGTCTGATTTAACTTAACTTAAATACATATAGGTAGTAGTGTATAATACATTAGCCTAAGGAGGCTTCATTAATAGAGTAAGTCTTACAAATTAGGTGGATGTGCTCTTCAACCCTACCTCCTCCCCCGCTCCCACTTAGGGAGGTTTCAGTGGTCTGGAAAATCAAAAGTTGCATGATTTTCCACACCTCGTGCAGGAAATTCCTCATGCTGTGTTGGTCCTATTTTGTAATTTGGCTTCTCTTGTTCTACTCAGGTTACTACACTCTTCATTTTTAACTTTACAGCGTATTCACAGCTCAGGACCATGTTATCACTAGCTCTTAGACGCCTTTCATAAGTGAAGTCCAATCCTGTTGATTCCTCTCTCGCTCTCTCTCTGGTAGTGTCCCTAACATGTTGATCCATGAGGTTTTTCCAGTACCACCTCTATCATCTTCGCCTTCCATGTCTCGTCCTCCATGAGGCTCCAGGTTTTCCCCAGACAATCTCCTTGTGATGTGTTTGTGTGTCTCTTTGTGTTTCTGTTTGTGTTTGTAGATCTGTGTTTGTGTATTTGAGTGTGGTGTAAACTATAGATAATAGTAATATATGTTTTCTCTTTCGTAGGGAAAGGTGCAAGCGGTGCTGGTAGATGTGCAGACACATCATGAAAATCAGGTAACGGATGTTGTGATGAGTGTCTCTCTCAGTGAAGAATATCGAGATCACTGTGTTGTCTTCCCTAAGATTGAACTAATCTCTGAAACTAAATTTAGAGGGGAGATGGATAATTATCGGTTATTATACTAAAGAGATTTGTGAAATAGCTCATTCAAATTGGAGATAATCCTGTCACCTACTGATAAAGAGCATCGACGTGGAGACAAAGCAAATATTTCACTTTCTTCCTTGCTTATTGCTTAAGTAAGACTGAATAAAGAAATTAAGATAGTTTGATTTATTGGGTGCATAAATCTGGCTTGGAGGTCGCGGCTGTAAACCATTCCCAAAGAAAGGTTGGAAGGAACGCAATGACAGCATCCAGTAGCCACGTCTGAGTTTTAGACCTAGGTAGTTTGAGACAGGTAGTGTAGTGGATTTGGTATGGTGGTCGAGAATGTGGTCACTTTGGTTCATCATGTCGGTGATTTCCTGGAAAGCAAGAAAGCTTGAAGCAATTGAATCACTCTGTATTGGTAGCATTGGCAGAAAACGATCTTTTATTGGGGAGGAAAAAATCTTTTTTTGAAACATAATGGTAAATCAAGGTTATATTCTGACATTTAATGAAAAGGTATAGTATGTAATACCTTTGCTCATGACTCAAAAATGACATGAAACTCGTGGTTGATACAAACACACATAGGAAGCAATTGTGTGGCGCCTTCCTAAAAGTAGACAAAGTATGAAAAGAGTTTCTGGAATCAAATTCTGTTTGTCATATGAAGTTTGATAAGTTTAGAAGTAAAGTGGGTCATTTAATTTTGACACTGGCGAAGCTTGTGAGAAGAGAGGCTGAGTGAGCGGTTCTGTTTTTGTTGTTGATGATGCTGGTGAAGAGAGAGCCCAGTGGCAGAGTAAATCATTCCTTTCTGTAGGAGATGATGCTAGCAAGAAGAGCACCCAAAGACAGAGTGGATCATTTCCTTCTGATGCTAGTAATACGCTCATGCTCTCGTGTTCTTTCTTTCTCTCTGTATCTCTCTCTCTCTCTCTCTCTCTCTCTCTCTCTCACACAGACACACACACACACACACACACACACACACACACAGATCTTGGGGTGAGTATAACACCAGGCACATCTCCTGAAGCGCACATCAACCAAATAACTGCTGCAGCATATGGGCGCCTAGCAAACCTCAGAACAGCATTCCGACATCTTAATAAGGAATCATTCAGGACCCTGTACACCGTGTACGTTAGGCCCATATTGGAGTATGCGGCACCAGTTTGGAACCCACACCTAGCCAAGCACGTGAAGAAACTAGAGAAGTGCAAAGGTTTGCAACAAGACTAGTCCCAGAGCTAAGAGGTATGTCCTATGAGGAGAGGTTAAGGGAAATCAACCTGACGACACTGGAGGACAGGAGAGATAGGGGGGACATGATAACGACATACAAAATACTGAGAGGAATTGACAAGGTGGACAAAGACAGGATGTTCCAGAGATTGGACACAGTAACAAGGGGACACAGTTGGAAGCTGAAGACACAGATGAATCACAGGGATGTTAGGAAGTATTTCTTCAGCCACAGAGTAGTCAGTAAGTGGAATAGTTTGGGAAGCGATGTAGTGGAGGCAGGATCCATACATAGCTTTAAGCAGAGGTATGATAAAGCTCACGGCTCAGGGAGAGTGACCTAGTAGCGATCAGTGAAGAGGCGGGGCCAGGAGCTCGGACTCGACCCCCGCAACCTCAACTAGGTGAGTACAACTAGGTGAGTACACACACACACACACACACACACACACACAGATAGCAATGTTACAATGGTAGGCTAAGATATACATGGTAAGAGCTGTTACCTACCATAGATCATTTTAAAGCTTTCTTTAACACTACTTATCAAGTGTATATAAACATATGTTTCACAGAAGCACATGATATATTACTTAGTAGAAAAACACAATGTTTTAGTAATGTAAATATACCTTAAAACATTGAATGTGCAATAATCCGTAAAACTGCGAGGCAGATGTAAATATAAGTATGCTTTTGTAAATGAATTTACCCCAAGATGAGTCATAATACAACTCAGTGCAAGAATTTATTGACGAAACTGTATATAACATATATAAGAAAATCATTTATATTTACGAAACATAGAAATAAGGAATAGGATGAGGTACTAACCATCAATTAGCCAAGGATTCCATTTACTTAATTAACTATAGATCATTAATTAGGTATCTCTGAAGAAGGCTTAAACGGTTGCCAAGTTTTTTCTATTTCTTTGACAACTCGAGAACGCTTCATGCGATCAGCTTCAAATTATCATTGCTTGTGTATGTGAGTTAGGGCTAGAGTCTTGGAACAATTGAAATGTGCATGTACCCTATGTCCATTTTTTTTAATCTATTCCGAGCATTCTGGAATGGTATGGATAATTTCCATGGTGTGTAGGTTCAGATTTGTCCATTTTATGTCTAAAATAATTTCCCAGCTTACCCATGTTGAATAAATTTCAGTCTACCTCTTTAGAACGACTTTTAATGATTTAATGATTTCTTACAGCCAGCATAATATTCATTAAATTTAGTTTGTCCGCTGTAAAATAGTTAAAAAAAACTTGTAATCATGGGATTCTATACCATAACTGATGAAAGACGGAGAATACACAAATAACCCGCATAGTGGAAAGAGAAGCTTTTGACGACGTTCCGGTCCCACGAAAGAGAGGGAGCCAGTATTATATTTAGAATTGTGGGACAGGGACGGGACAGAGAGAAGAAAGAGGGAAGTGGTGTAGTAGTGGTAGAGGTAATGCTGGTAGTGAAAGTACTAGTAGTAATAGATGTGGTAGAAAGTAGTGGGAATAGTGGTAGACAGAAATGGAAGTGATACGAAGCAATAGTAATAGAAGTAGTAGTAGTAGTAGTAGTAATAGTAGTATTGGTAGTAGCAGAAGTGGAGTAAGTCTAAAGACAGATAAAGTAGCACTGCAGAAGAGCTAATGGCCCACGAGAGTGGGACAAAAACACAAAGGGAAAAAACTGATGAACAGAACATACCTAGGGAGAAAAAAGGAAGACAAAGAAAATAGGAAAGGGGAAGAGATAAGGAGAAGAGAAGAAAAGATCAGGTCCAGTCACGAGTGTTCTGAAGTTTGGAGTATTTGATAATGTAATGAGCAAAGAAGGCAACTAGAGAGACAAAGCCATTAATTAGATTCACATTAGGAAAGTTGTTTATAAGGGATGTTTCAACAAGACGGCGTCTGTGAAGGCTAGAAGACTGGTAGCCAGTTTTAACAGAGGACCAGTCAACACGATGAATGAGATCTCTAATACGACAGAAAAGAGCATTATTAGTGACGGCAAGTCTAACACATCTTTTGGACTCTAAGTCTTTCAGAAAGAGAGTGGCCAGTCTTTCCGAAGTACTGAAGAGGATAAGAGGAGCAAGAGAGTAGACTCACGAGGCATTAATAGCAGAAGGAGAAATACGAACTACACTAATGATCGACTAAAATTTTCATCTAGAGTTGGCGTTGTTACTAGGTGGCGTTAGTCGTAATTTGTCATTTTTATTGAATAAATGGTGATATACATTTATATTCAATACAAAAAATGTTTTTCTATTCTGATTGCCTTCAAGTCACTATATATGGTGCAGTTTAAAAGAAGGATTATACGCCGTAAGCTTAGTCTGAGTAGATGCCAATTCGAAATTTTACTGAAATTGTTAGCTAACTGAAATCGATGGAAACTCATCAATTACTAAAGAATGCCTATTCTTATCAATTTCAAAATTTTACAGACTGTAGGTTTCATTAAGAGTTCTTAACTTAATTTTCAAACTAATAGCTGTTACGTACATCAGCTCATTTTAAGGCCTTTTTTAACTCTTATTAGACATTAATATAGGGAACAGGATGAAGTTGGTCCTGTCTATGAGCCAGCGATTTCATTTGGTCAAATGACTATCATTTAGTTGATGTCATTATGCTGTACGAACATGTTCCAGACTTGAGTCATCCTTGAAATAAAGGATATCAGATGAAGTGATGTTCTTGAGAAGGGAACATTGAGAGTCTAGTTACTGTTTGCTTCCCATTCCAAGGACTCTCTTCAGAGATTGCCCTAGGACATTCAGCAGGCAACGAGGAAGAAGGCACAATAGAAGTCTGTGGCGAAGAATTCCGTTTATAATTCTTTCATGAGAGAGTGGCATTTGAATCTGACTTGCCTTTACATTTCCAAGCACCTTAGTCTGACTAAACTTTAGGTTGTAGTATTTTGCAAGTTAGTCCTGGATTATCAGCTTCATCGGCCATCTCAGACGCTTCAGAGCAAGATCGGTTCATCAAGTATGCTTGAACTAGTGGAGGAAAGCAATTATATTTTTTTTCCTTCAGAACGAGCTGGAGTAATTGAACATAAGTTCCTGCACCACCTATGCAGGTCAACTTTTTTGGCAAACTTAGCATACGTTTGCCCTTCCTTTCTTCCCAACGTACGAAATGGTCCTTGACAACTGACAGGAATCAGCTCCTAAAACAGCTTTTTACCCTGGTAATAACGTATATCTCATAAGGGAGTGAGGTTGTGCACTCCTGTGCACTCCAGTTAATATTGCTGTTGAGGCCATTACAAGGCACGAAGCATCAATATATATTTTTGCTCTGTAGGCATCTAGGAATGTTAACTATTAAACAATGAATGAATTACGAAACAGCCTACTGGGTGCTAGGCTAAGAATACCGGTCTTATTTTAATTAGATATTTTCTGAACAGAAATTCATAAAAAAAAAAAATCAAGTAACGTGTGTGGGAAATGAATATAAAACACCTGTGTGACAGTCATAATACTAAGTGAACACTGAATCACAGACAGCAGTTACTGCAACACAGAGTGATGCTAGATAAGAACACCTCCCACAGATTACGTTTTGTTCTGACTCACCAAGGGGTAAGGCGGCTTTAGCTTCCACCGGAAGCTAAGGCGTTTGAGCTACAGGAGACGTCCTTCAAGTACAATGAGTTTCCCAGTTGCTCGGAACATTAAGTAGACCAACAGTCATCATACCGATCAATCTGTCATGCTCTTATCTGTCTGCATAAGCCCGGCGTGGGAACTGATGATGCTGCAGTCTCAGGCATTGCTTCCACTGGTACAGACCTTACCCGCAGGTAGATATCCATAGTTGTATTGTACCACTATCTAACCTATCGTGACATTAATATAACAAGTATTATTATTGTAATCAGGAGGACCCCTAAACCCACAGGGATTATACAGTGCCTGGAGGGGGACGGGAAGCAGTCAGGTTCAATTCAGGGAAATGGAGCACAGATCCGATTCCCTAGATCAAGAGCCCCTCACCAGCGTCAAGGAACCTCAATTGAAGAGCATATAATGAGTAATCGCGTAACATCACACTTATGTCATAAATGGTATCATAAATTCTGCAGTAATTATATAGTAACATTTTCATGGTATGAGTTGACATCTTTCGTTTGGTGCACAGAAAGTTAAAATTCGTAATAAAAATAATTAATATAATAAAATAATAATAAAAAATAATGGTTTGAGGTTATTAGTTATTACACAGAAATTAGCTTATAGTATAGACCTTTATCATAGTCATCATCCTGGTGTCGCTATATTGTAACTTTTAGTCAAATTTGACTTTTGATTCTTTGTCATTTTCAACATGTTGTTGGCCCTCATTTCTTTCCTATGCATATACGCTTTTTGTTGCTCTGCTTATTTTCTTATTTTCCTTCGTTCTTGGCCTTCTGTGTTGTTTCCATGCTCTAACATATTTAGATTTAGCTTCTCCGCATCTCTTGGGGGACCATATACAAACTGTGTTCATCCCGTTGTTTCTTTTTCTTCTGGTGTGAATTTCAACTTTTCCTCTCAGCCTTTTCTGGCCACTCCGTCACCTTAGTCTCTGTTTTTCCCTCTAGTTATCTTTCCAATTTCACCAATTTTAGGAATTATCTCATGCCTGTGTAGTTTCTTTAGAAATTTACCTCCTCTCTTCCTTGACATACTGCTTCTCACCCCGAAGTTTCGCTCCTATCTTCTTTGACATACAGGTATTCGAAACTCAGGACTATATGGTCAATAGAACTAAGGGGATTTTCATATACAATATCCCACTATGTTAGAATCACGGGTTCATCCTGTACACTCTCTATAGTTGTGTCCTAACATGTTGGTACACAAAGTTTACCCTTCTACGTTTCTGATCCCCCGGTGTAGCTCCAGTCTCTCCCAGTCTATCTATCTCCTTGTGGTTAATTAAGTCTCCCATGATCAACAGTTTTGCACTTTACATGTTGGCTCTATTGGCCACCTCAGCTAATGCATCCACCATTGCTCTGTTATTATTGTTTTATTATTGTCCTGGTCTCTTGCTATATAGTATAAGTTTGAAAGTCACTGCTTTCATTACCGTGAGGCCCTCAGTCTTAAGTGTACCTTCCACACTGTTCATTCCTTTCATCTTATTAAACCTGATTTCCAATTTGCAGTGCTATTCCTCTACCTGTCCTGCGCCATCTTTCATTCCACCTAATCTGATACCCAGCCTGAAAGTTTGCATATGATGTTCCCATCTCTGGGAGCTTCGTTTTTGTGAGTGCTACAATATTTGAGGATGTCTCCACTCTTCTTTTATTCTATTCATCACTCTTATTTGTTAGTCCATCAGCATTTGCGCACCATGTTGTAAACTTGCTTTCTGTTACCAAGTTCTGGTTCTCAGGTTACAGAATTCCTGGTCTGCACACAAGTCAGGGGTTGGTGGTGGTGATGTATGTTGGGAATAAGGGTACGGGAGGGTTTCTTTCACTGGAAGAAGTTAGAATCTTGGATGTAGATGAAAGTCTAATGGGAGATTTCGGTGTAATGGAAATGCAGGTCTGGAGACAGAGGGAAAGGGCAGTTGCGAGGGAGTTTTTGCACTGAAGGCGGTGGCTGTACTCACCTAATTGTGGTTGCAGGGGTCGATTCATAGCTCCTGGCCCCGCCTCTTCACTGATCGCCACTAGGACTTCTCTCTCCCTGCTCCATGAACTTCATCAAACCTAATCTTAAAACAATGTATGGATCCTGCCTCCACTACGTCTCATTCCAGACTTTTCCACTTCCTGACAACTTTATGACTGAGGAAATACTTCCTAGCATTCCTTTGACTCATCTGAGTCTTCAGCTTCCAATTGTGACCCCTTGTTGTTGTATCTCATCTCTGCAACATCCTGTCTTTGGCCACCTTGTCAATTCCCTGCAGTATTTTATATGTCGTTATCATGTTCCCCCTGTTCCTTCTGTCCTTCGGTGTCGTCAGGCCGAGTTCCCACAACATTTCTTCGTAGGACATTCCCTTTCTCTCCGGGACTAGTCCCGTTGCAAACCTTTGCACTTTCTCTAATTTCTTGATGTGCTTGATCAGATGTGGGTTCCAAACAGGTACTGCATATGGGCCTGACGTACATGGTGTACAGTCTTGAACGATGCTTACTGAGGTGTTGGAACGCTATTCTTAGGTTTACCAGGTGTCCATATGCTGCAGCAGTTGTCTGGTTGATGTGCGCCTCAGGAGATGTGCTTGGTTTTATACTCACCCCAAGATCTTTTTCCTTGAGTGAGGTTTGCAGTCTTTGGCCACCTAGCCTATACTCTGCCTGCGGTTTTTTTTTACCTTTCCACGATCTTCATAACTTTGCATTTGGCAGGATTAAATTCCAGGAGCCAGTTGCTGGACCAGGCCCCTTTTTAGTCCGGCCTGATCCTCATCCAGTTTAATTCCCTTCATTAACTTCACATCATCTTCAAAAAGGGACACTTCTGAGTGTATCCCTTCCTTCATATTATTCACATATACCAAAAACAGCACTGGTCCTAGGACTGACTGATCCACTGCAGTGCCTTTCCTGCTATGCATGCCTGATCCTTCAGCTTTTCCAATAACCTCCTGTAATAAATGTGTCGAAGGCAGTCTTGTGGAAAATACTGGTATTTTCCAGAACCGTTATGCCCACCTCCCGGGTGGGGGAATATAGGGATGGGGGGGACGACACCTAGATAGGTGTCAATTCTGTACATACTTAATTGCTAAGAAGTAGCCTCGTACTCCTAGGCTAATTATACACAACAATTTCCACATTACTACTACATATATTTAAGCTAAGTTAGAGATAGTCGTTAGCTTACTGTAGTAATTATATATCCCATACATTAATTATGCCTTAGGTACCCCAGCCCGGTAGTCTGAGTGCGGATGGGCTGAGCCCACGGAGAGTAGCCCCAGAAAACCTAATGTCCAAGACACACAAATCCCAGGCCGTGCGTGGCAAATTACCAGTCATGTAACTTATGTACCAACCGGGTGCAACCATCTGCGGCACCATGAGCAGACAGCTGTAACAGACTCAATAGGTATTTCTTAGGTATCCCCTGCCCCAACACTACCACGTTAGTATTGGTGAATGCATTCAGGTGTTTACACATGTGTCATCATGGACTAAGATTCATCATGAAAGTTTTGAATAAAGTTCGTTTTAACAAGGAAATGCCTGACGAGAGATACATAGCTCCTGAGGCCCAGACCCTCACTGTTAGACTGAGAATTTTAACCCTCGCTCGTTTTGTAGCTCTTTCGGGAATTGTCCTCATCGCTCTAGGGCTGTGTGGACCTGCTGCGCAGACGCTCCTGATTAAGTTGGCTTTCCTGCGCAGTTTTCCTGTTTTCTTCCAAGATGGCTACCGGTGGCAGACGGCGCAGCAATACAGTGTGTGTTGACATCGTAAAGGGTGCGATTTACCCGTCCACGGCTTCTGCAATGCTGCCGGCGATCATCAGGGATACTTACAGTATTGGTATCGGCGAGCTGCATGGCATAGCGCTAAATGGGACTACACGAATCTTCATTAAGTTTTGTTCCATGGCTGCCTATGAACAGACGGTGGCTTTATATCAGGAGAAGTGTCTTCCTGTGACTTCGGGGATGGAGGTACGTCTGAGGAATGCTTCCCGAACGTGCACCTGGGTAAGGATCCGTAACGTCCCCTTTGAGGCGGACGCTGTGGACGTTAGTGAGGCATTCAGGGTTTACGGTGAGGTGCATACGGCGACGTTGGGAAAATGGAAGGATGAGCTCTACGCTGGACTGCCTGAAGGTTCTTTCACTTTGAAGATGACGTTGAGGAGGGCCATTCCCTCCTATGTCGTTCTGGAGGAGTTCAGGACGCAGGTATATGTCACGTACGCTGGACAACAGCGAACATGTCGCATGTGCGGAGGTTTTGATCATATGGTGGCAGAGTGTGGAAAGATGGCTCCACGACGTTCGACAGCTTTGGCAACGTCGGTGGTGTCAACCCCTTTGGAGTGTTCCTCGCCACTCTAAGTCGAGGTAATTCAAAATTAATTAAAAATAATTCACTGTTGAAATTTTTTTCCTCGTGTTTGTTGTAGCGTTTATATAATGTAAACTCATACACACATATTAATGGAAGTCACACACGTTATTCTTCATTGTTAATTCGCATAACAGAAAAATAATTAATATTAATTTTTTTGGGATAAAAAAGTCCTTTGAATGGCTGAAGAAAAGTGTATAAAAACTGACGTATTTTTGACTTACATTATTTTGAAGGTTCGCTTAGTTTTCAGCTGGATGTTTAAAAATATTAGAAATCCAGAACACAATGACATTTCAAAATAAAAATAATAAAATCAGTCAAAAAAAGACAACAAAACTTCTTAAAATGAGATATTTCTCTTGCAGTAAGACACTGAAGCTGACCGGAAGAGTCATTCTCCAGGTATCACATAGTAACAAATATTTGACCAGGGTATTTAACTTTGTCCATTGGTTTTCCATACATGAAAAAGTCCCATGAAAGTTCCACTAAATGCACTACATGAAACTAGAAAATTTGAAGCAAATCGGATCACTCATTCTCCAGATATAAATGAGAAATTTGAAAAAAGGGGGATAAAATGTAGTTTTATCATTTATCTTCTATATATTTTTATAGAATCCTGTAAGAAAAATGTGAAAGCTTTATATAATTTTCACTACAATCCATGTCATTTAACTACCTTATCTTCACTACACATCACTCAACTACCTTATCTTCACTACACATCACTCAACTACCTTATCTTCACTACACATCACTCAACTACCTTATCTTCACTACACATCACTCAACTACCTTATCTTCACTACACATCACTCAACTACCTTATCTTCACTACACATCACTCAACTACCTTGTCTTCACTACACATCACTCAACTACCTTGTCTTCACTACACATCACTCAACTACCTTATCTTCACTACACATCACTCAACTACCTTATCTTCACTACACATCACTCAACTACCTTATCTTCACCGTAAACACACATCAATCCATTATCTTTAACAAGAGGTACGATTAAGCTCTTGAAACAGGGAGTGGACCTAGTAGCGACAAGCAAAAAGGCGGGGCCAGGAGATTGGACTCGACCTTTAACGCCACAAATGGGTGAGTATACCCTCTTTTGTTTGAGAATCCTAAATTCTATTTAATGCTCGTATAGTTAAGCGATGAACCTAGTCATGTTCCTGGAGGCCTTCGTAAGAGGGAAGAACTGCCGATTATAAGACCTTCAAACCTTAATAGCAGTTTCCGTTCTACCACTGTCAGGGTTAGGACTTCTTCTTCTTATAACCAGAGCTTTGGTAAGATGGGTAAGGAAGAAGAATGGGTAAGGATAGAAATATTGGAAAAGGGTGGGAGGGGGGGAGAGAGGTAGGATATAAAATGTAAGTGGCCCAACCACTTTGGTGTAATTTAAAAGGTGTATGTGAAATAATAAGATATTCTTAAAGGGGTATAATACTAACCCATCAGAGTCACATAGATATAACAGATATATAAGTGTATGACTCTGAATTGGTAGTAAATATACAAGTTGCAATTGCCTTTTTTTGCGATTGCACAACGGATATTTAAGCGACAATGAAGACAATAATTTCTTGGCCAGTTTTTAAAGAATTACTTGACAATGGCTTCTTACAGGTGGTGTCCTGCTATAGTAAATTTAGCATATTCTTTACAGTAGAATGTTATATAAAATGTCTCCCTAATTGGGGGCGATGATTTTCTCAGTAAACATAGAAGGGTTCTGGTGTTACCCAATCATCTTCATCTGCAGGGAGGTTGCTCAATATCATGGGTCGATGGTAATCATCTTTACGGATAAAACGACGGACCCTCTGTGGGAGAGTCATTCTTTGAGTCCTGTGAGGAGGAGTATTGATGATATAATCCGTGGTATTTTCAACTTGTAGAGGATGTTGTCTATCTGGTATGTAGAGTTCTTGCATTGCATAGAGTTGTTTCTTTTTCAGGATGTCAAGGCGCACATTTAAGGCAGTAATATCTTGTTGTACGTGTAAATCTGCCATTTTAACTCTGTCTCTCCTCCTGGTACCCGTAATGAAGCGGAGAGCTCTATTCTGGACCCGTTGCAACCGTAGCATGTTGGTCTTTGTTGTTAATGTCATTGGGACACATGGGTATTCGAGTATAGGTCTTATTATCATTTTATACAGATGTTTTTTGACATGTGGAGGGGCTTGATTGAATCGAAAGAGACTGTTAAGACCGGCTTTGGCTATGTTGATCTTTTTAGTTACATGAGATGTTGAGTGGAGCAGACTGTCTATTTCATATCCCAAGATCTTGTTAGGGTTTCTAATGACTACAGGTGTTCCTCTGATGGAGATACCCCCTTTATCTTCGATGGTTGATGCAAAACATCTTATCGTGCTAACAAAGACTTTGTCAGGATTAGTCGTAATTCTCCATTTCTTTTCCCAATTAGATGTTCGACGAAGTTCAATATTCATTTTTTCTATGACTCATACTTGTATTTTCCTGTTACCGGAGTTGATGAGACGACATGGATAACATCATCTGCAAACTGTGTTATAATTGTATCATTAAACTCTGGTTGAGGAAATTCATTCACATAAATGTTGAAGAGAATTGGACTAAGACAAGAGCCTTGTGGGACACCCGCTGTTGGTATAAAAGGCTCTGTCGACCTGCCATGAAAGGTGGGAATGATTTTTCTTTGAGGTAAGAAATTATATATTAATCTGAGAAAAGTCCAGTTATGGTCTGGTAGGTCAATGAGTTTGTATATAAGACCATCATGTCATAAGCTATCAAAAGCTTTATGAACATCTCTGGTGGCAATTAGGACAAGATTGCCCTGATGTTTTAGACTTGCTACAGTATCGAAAATAATATTTATTGCATGATGGGTACCTCTATGTGTTCTAAAGCCAAATTGTTTTTCAGTAAAAAGGTGATTAAACTCCATATAGTAGTTCAGTCTGTTGGAAAGGACATCCATCGTCGACTTTTCCAACTTCTTGATGTTAGATCCAGAACTTTAAATCATAACTACATTTCCATACTGTACATGAATGGTATACAATACCGACAAGATGAAATTAAGACACATGTGCAACATCTGGGTATCTTTATTGTAGACGTTTCGCTATCCAGTGGCTTTATCAATACAAATTCCAGGACATAACTTGAAGATAGTAGAACTAGTTATGTACAGAAGATGAGGTAATCAGTCCCTCAACTTAGGAGTAGGTGCGAAGAGCACCGTAGTCTTGCAGATTCTGAAGCAGAAGCAAGGTGCCTGATGCTTATATACTAACGTCAGGTGGAAATGGGACGGGTAGCAGACGAGGGCATAGTCACTGGTAGGTGGGATTCCCCAGTGGAAGTAGGTCCTTCCCAAAGAGATGGGTTAGTTGTAGTAGTAGTTGTCGTAGTCAACTACGACTTTTGCTTCAAAATGTTATTTATATATTCTTAGCCATACTACAACATTTCCATAACTTAACTTCCTGTCAGATGTTAATATATTCTTGGTCACACTACATCTTTTCTCATCTTATTAACTTCCTCTCAAATCATATTTGCCAGCATCTATTTTTTTAAGGCACTAGGAACTAAAATGATTAATTTCCTTATAAAATTAATTATTCATTTCCTTAAACAATAATAATACATTTCCTCACAAAATTAATCACTTAAAAAATTAATTCATTTCCTTAAAAAATAATTATTCATTTCCTTAAAAAATTAATTATTCATTTTTTTAAATAAAACAACACATAATAAAAATAACCTGTAGCTACTTCACTCAGATGGGAGATATGTAAGAAGGTTATTCAAATCTTCAATGTCTTGTTCCACGTACGATTTATCCATTGATGGGTCCTGTCCAAGCTTGCGGGATTGTCCCAGGTCAATTAAATGTGCAACATATTTGTTATCGACTCTGTCGATGAGTATGTTCCCGGGATGAAGGTCCTGGTGAGTGAAACCTTTAGTGTGAAAGTCTAAAAGTGCAATCTTCACAGCTTCGTAAGCTTTCTTGCATTCATAAACTGGGTTGCATTCGAAGAATTCATCTAGTGGTTGTCCTGGGCAGAGTTCCATTATGATAGCTGAAGGAAGTCCTTTGGAAATCCCGAAAAATTTTGGGGCTCCTCCAGCTCCTGCAGCAGCCTTCAGGAGGCGACATTCCGTCATGTCATACTGCTGGGTTTCAAAGACTTTCACAGCAGCAATGACGATGGAGCGATCAGCCATTGTCACCTGGGCTCTGTGTGTCTTAGCGAAAGCTCCTTCGCCAATTTCACTCTTAAGTGAAATCTGAGACCATGAAAATTTCTGAAACTTTTTTTTAGTCTTGGGAGGACGGTGCTGTGACCCGTCAGCCTCAGCATTGAAGACCTTTACCCTTTTGCTAGCGGGTTCAGAAGGGGAGGAAGAGCGACTCCGCTTCTTACTACCACCAGCCATCGTCTCGCTTATCATTCTCTGGGCAAATAAGTAAATAATTTTAAGCTCGACGCTCAGAGAGTTTGGTAATAGAAATATGCGGAGTCTTACTAATATACTCTGAAAAAGTGATCACAAATAAATATAGTTAAGATGGAATAGAGAGGATTATATACAGAGGAGTAAGTATATAAGTAAATAATTTTAAGCTCGACGCTCAGAGAGTTTGGTAATAGAAATATGCGGAGTCTTACTAATATACTCTGAAAAAGTGATCACAAATAAATATAGTTAAGATGGAATAGAGAGGATTATATACAGAGGAGTAAGTATCGAAAAATAATCACAAATATAGTTAGGATGTTATTATAGTGTATATGTGTGTGTGTGGATGTATGTGTGTGTGTGTGGGGGGGGTGAGAGAGAGAGAGAGAGAGAGAGAGAGAGAGAGAGAGAGAGAGAGAGAGAGAGAGAGAGAGAGAGAGAGAGCAGTGGACAGTTACACTAACGTAGTTGTGTTTGCTGGGGTTGATTCATAGCTCCTGATTAGTAGTGAAAAATGGAAACATTTTGGTACTGAAGATTGGATACATGAATGTAGTTTAGTATTTATACATAAGCAGTGATGAGTATGTAGTGAAGATAAGGTAGTTCAGTGATGTGTTATGTCGTATTGATAAGGTATATTAGTGATGTGTTATGTAGTGTTGATAAGGTAGTTCAGTGAAATGTAGTGAAGTGAAAATAGTTCATTGACGTGTAGTGTAGTGAAGGTAGTTGAGTGTTGTGTAATGTAGTGATGATAGCTGAGTGCTGTGTAATGTATGTAGGTGAGCGTTGTGTAATGTAGTGATGATAGCTGAATGCTGTGTAATGTATGTAGGTGAGCGTTGTGTAATGTAGTGATGATAGCTGTGATGTGTAATGTAGTGGTAGATGGGCGTTGTGAAATGTAGTGATGATAGCTGAGTGCTGTGTAATATAGTGATAGATGGGCGTTGTGTAATGTAGTGATGATAGCTGAGTGCTGTGTAATGTAGCGGTAGATGGGCGTTGTGAAATGTAGTGATGATAGCTGAGTGCTGTGTAATATAGTGATAGATGGGCGTTGTGTAATGTAGTGATGATAGCTGAGTGCTGTGTAATGTAGTGATGATAGCTGAGTGCTGTGTAATGTATGTAGGTGAGCGTTGTGTAATGTAGTGATGATAGCTGAGTGCTGTGTAATGTAGTGATGATAGCTAAGTGCTGTGTAATGTAGTGATGATAGCTAAGTGCTGTGTAATGTAGCGATAGATGAGTGCTGTGTTATGTAGTGATGATAGCCAAGTGCTGTGTAATGTAGTGATAATAGCTATGTGCAGTGCAGTGTAGTAAATACGTATAGTTCGGTGTTCTGTAATGTAGTGAAGCTAAGGTAGTTAGTGGGTGCAGTGAGTGGTTACAGGGGTTAATTTACAGCTTCTTGCGGGGCCAGAATGTGTGAATCGACCACAGTAACCACATATAGGTGAGTGCACACACACACACACACATACACGCACACACACACACACACACACACACACACATTTGTTTATATGCGTATCAATTAATGGCTTAAATTACTTACGAAGATCCAAAAATTCAAATAATCTCCAGTAAAACCCACGACAATAAAAAAAATCATTTTATTAAATTGATAAATTAAATCACTATTACTGAGACTTCGTCTGAACTCTTATTTTATGGCTTCAGCTATGCGAAAAAATGTTGGGAAGAAATTACCGTGAAATTCACCTGGGAACGAATGGCTATAAATAAATTTTGCAAATTTTTTGGTTGTTTCCAGACTTTGGTAACCTTATTATTTTGTATTAGTAACTGCAAGAGCAGAGCTGATGATGCAGAGTCCCGAACAAGTGCTCTATGTTGACATACTTGTGTCTAAATAGTGGGAAATAATGGTAACATGATTTTCTTTGACAGGTGAGTTGAGCGGACGTTTTCAAAAACTTTTAGTTGAGTTAATAAATGGTCCAGTGGTGTTCGATCCTACTGTGATGAAATGGTCCAGTGGTGTTCGATCCTACTGTGATGAAATGGTCCAGTGGTGTTCGATCCTACTGTGTTGAAATGGCCCAGTGGTGTTCGATCCTACTGTGATGAAATGGTCCAGTGGTGTTCGATCCTACTGTGATGAAATGGTTCAGTGGTGTTCGATCCTACTGTGTTCAAATGGTCCAGTGGTGTTCGATCCTACTGTAATGAAATGGTCCAGTGGTGTTCGATTCTACTGTGATGAAATGGTCCAGTGGTGTTCGATCCTGTGTTGAAATGGCCCAGTGGTGTTCGATTCTACTGTGATGAAATGGTCCAATGGTGTTCGATCCTACTGTGATGAAATGGTCCAGTGGTGTTCGATCCTACTGTGTTCAAATGGTCCAGTGGTGTTCGATCCTACTGTGATGAAATGGTCCAATGGTGTTCGATCCTACTGTGATGAAATGGTCCAATGGTGTTCGATCCTACTGCGATGAAATGGTCCAATGGTGTTCGATCCTACTGTGATGAAATGGTCCAGTGGTGTTCGATCCTACTGTGATGAAATGGTCCAATGGTGTTCGATCCTACTGCGATGAAATGGTTCAATGGTGTTCGATTCTACTGTGATGAAATGGTCCAGTGGTGTTAGATCCTGTGTTCAAATGATCTAGTGGTGTTTGATCCTACTGTGATGAAATGGTCTAGTGGAGTTCGATCCTACTATGATGAAATGGTCCAATGGTGTTCGATCCTACTGTGTTGAAATGGCCCAGTGATGTTCGATCCTACTGGGCTGAAACGATCCAGTGGTGTTCAATCCTACTGTGATGAAATTGTCCAATGGTGTTCGATCCTACTGTGATGAAATGGTTCAGTGGCATTCGATCCTACTGTGATGAAATGGTTCAGAGGCATTCGATCCTACTGTGATGAAATGGTCAAGTGGTGTCCGATCCTACTGCGATGAAATGGTTCAATGGTGTTCGATTCTACTGTGATGAAATGGTCCAGTGGTGTTAGATCCTGTGTTCAAATGATCTAGTGGTGTTCGATCCTACTGTGATGAAATGGTCTAGTGGAGTTCGATCCTACTATGATGAAATGGTCCAATGGTGTTCGATCCTACTGTGTTGAAAAGGACCAGTGGTGTTCGATCCTACTGTGTTGAAATGGCCCAGTGATGTTCGATCCTACTGGGCTGAAACGGTCCAGTGGTGTTCGATCCTACTCTGATGAAATGGTCTAATGGTGTTCGATTCTACTGTCATGAAATAGTCCAGTGGTGTTCGATCCTACTGTGATGAAATGGTCCAGTGGTGTTCGATCCAACTGTGATGAAATGGTCCAGTGGTGTTCGATCCTACTATCATGAAATGGTCCAGTGGTGTTCGATCCTACTGTGTTCAAATGGTCTAGTGGTGTTCGATCCTACTGTGATGAAATGGTCTAGTGGTGTTCGATACTAATGTGATGAAATGATCCAATGGTGTTCGATCCTACTGTGTTGAAATGGCCCAGTGATGTTCGATCCTACTGGGCTGAAACGATCCAGTGGTGTTCAATCCTACTGTGATGAAATTGTCCAATGGTGTTCGATCCTACTGTGATGAAATGGTTCAGTGGCATTCGATCCTACTGTGATGAAATGGTTCAGAGGCATTCGATCCTACTGTGATGAAATGGTCAAGTGGTGTCCGATCCTACTGCGATGAAATGGTTCAATGGTGTTCGATTCTACTGTGATGAAATGGTCCAGTGGTGTTAGATCCTGTGTTCAAATGATCTAGTGGTGTTCGATCCTACTGTGATGAAATGGTCTAGTGGAGTTCGATCCTACTATGATGAAATGGTCCAATGGTGTTCGATCCTACTGTGTTGAAAAGGACCAGTGGTGTTCGATCCTACTGTGTTGAAATGGCCCAGTGATGTTCGATCCTACTGGGCTGAAACGGTCCAGTGGTGTTCGATCCTACTCTGATGAAATGGTCTAATGGTGTTCGATTCTACTGTCATGAAATAGTCCAGTGGTGTTCGATCCTACTGTGATGAAATGGTCCAGTGGTGTTCGATCCAACTGTGATGAAATGGTCCAGTGGTGTTCGATCCTACTATCATGAAATGGTCCAGTGGTGTTCGATCCTACTGTGTTCAAATGGTCTAGTGGTGTTCGATCCTACTGTGATGAAATGGTCTAGTGGTGTTCGATACTAATGTGATGAAATGATCCAATGGTGTTCGATCCTACTGTGTTGAAATGGCCCAGTGATGTTCGATCCTACTGGGCTGAAACGATCCAGTGGTGTTCAATCCTACTGTGATGAAATTGTCCAATGGTGTTCGATCCTACTGTGATGAAATGGTTCAGTGGCATTCGATCCTACTGTGATGAAATGGTTCAGAGGCATTCGATCCTACTGTGATGAAATGGTCAAGTGGTGTCCGATCCTAATGTGATGAAATGGTCCAGTGGTGTTCGATCCTACTGTGATGAAATGGTCCAGTGGCATTCGATCCTACTGTGATGAAATGGTCCAGTGGTGTTCGATCCTTCTGTGTTGAAATGGTCCAGTGATGTTCGATCCTACTGTGATTAAATGGTCCAGTGGTGTTCGATCCTACTGTGATGAAATGGTCCCGTGGTATTCGATCCTACTGTGATGAAATGGTCCAGTGGCATTCGATCCTACTGTGATGAAATGGTCCAGTGGTGTTCGATCCTTCTGTGTTGAAATGGTCCAGTGGTGTTCGATCCTACTGTGATGAAATGGTCCAGTGGTGTTCGATCCTACTGTGATGAAATGGTCCAGTGGTGTTCGATCCTACTGTGATGAAATGGTCCAATGGTGTTCGATCCTACTGTGATGAAATGGTCCAGTGGTGTTCGATCCTACTGTGATGAAATGGTCCAGTGGCATTCGATCCTACTGTGATGAAATGGTCCAGTGGTGTTCGATCCTTCTGTGTTGAAATTGACCAGTGGTGTTCGATCCTACTGTGATTAAATGGTCCAGTGGTGTTCGATCCTACTGTGATGAAATGGTCCAGTGGTGTTCGATCCTACTGTGATGAAATGGTCCAGTGGTGTTCGATCCTACTGTGATGAAATGGTCCAGTGGTGTTCGATCCTAGTGTGATGAAATGGTCCAATGGTGTTCGATCCTACTGTGATGAACTGGTCCAATGGTGCCCGATCCTACTGTGATGAAATGGTCCAGTGGTGTTCGATCCTGTGTTCAAATGGTCTAGTGGTGTTCGATCCTACTGTGATGAAATGGTCTAGTGGTGTTCGATCCTACTGTGTTGAAAAGGTCCAGTGGTGTTCGATCCTACTGTGTTGAAAAGGTCCAGTGGTGTTCGATCCTACTGTGTTGAAAAGGTCCAGTGGTGTTCTATCCTACTGTGTTGAAAAGGTCTAGTGGTGTTCGATCGTACTGTGTTGAAAAGGTCCAGTGGTGTTCGATCCTACTGTGTTGAAAAGGTCTAGTGGTGTTCGGTCCTTCTGTGTTGAAATGGTCCAGTGGTGTTCGATCCTACTGTGATGAAATGGTCTAGTGGTGTTCGAGCCTTCTGTGTTGAAATGGTCCAGTGGTGTTCGATCCTACTGTGATGAAGTTGAACTTATGTTTTGTGTTTTGATCAGCTGCTTGACCCGGCTGAAATACAGCCGTCAATAAAGAAAATAGAAGCTTATGTATAGTGAATCTCCCTAACTCATTCCCTCCCTCCCTCCCTCCCTCCCTCTCTCTCTCTCTCTCTCTCTCTCTCTCTCTCTCTCTCTCTCTCTCTCTCTCTCTCTCTCTCTCTCTCTCTTTACACAAGGTTTGACAAGGTTAAGGATCACTAGGTTTATTGACAAGCTATTTACAGGTTAAGGATTCCTAACTTTATTGGCAAGCTTAGAGCTGTTACTTACATCAGCTCATTTGAAAGCATTTTTTTTGTTATGAGACATACAAGTAGGGAACAGGATGAAGTTGGAGCCATCTGTGGGCCAGCATTTTCATTTGATCATCTGACTATCTCGTTGACATCATTATGCTGTACGAATGTGTTCCATACTCGAGTCATCCTGGGTATATATGATCTCTCTCTCTCTCTCTCTCTCTCTCTCTCTCTCTCTCTCTCTCTCTCTCTCTCTCTCTCTCTCTCTCTCTCTCTCTCGCTCTCTCCTGATATTTATATTTTCTTCTGTACGTTCCTCTCCTCGTTCTCTTCTTCCCTTTACCTAGTAGCTAATGATTCCAGCTGCTGCATAATTTCTTCCTAAAAATGTTTGCATAATGTTCGTATGTAAATTTTTTTCTACAGGCATTCTCCTAGATATTGTGATTTAAATATTCAAGCTTTTTGACATTCATGGAAAAAATCTAATAAAAAAGGTAATTCTCTGAGCTCTAAAATCTTCGTTTATGACTTGATTTTAACTCATTAAGAAACACTGAATTTCTTTCACTCGCATTTGAAGGTCATTACAAAATCATCAGTAAATGGTCTGTCTAAATAGGGTTCAGCTCCCACTTATTATGGAAGTAAAATATTAATGATCTGACCATTAACTAAATTCGCTTTAGACTTTGAGCTTAAGTCTAGGATAAGTCCTGTATCTAGCATAAATTCAGAGATAAGTTTATCCATTACAAACAAATTAATTAATATAAAAAATTAAATCAATTGACTCTGAGTCATTACCCAAAGTTGAGGTAATTAAAAAAATCACGTTGAAAATTTGTTGTAGCCTTTATATGATGTAAACCCGTAGACAAATATTAATGAAAGTGGCAACGTTGTTCTCCAGTGAAGGTTCACATACCAGAATACATTAATGTAAATATAATATTTAAAATGCAAGAAAAATATTTAATATTCAGTGTAGTTTTTGGACAGAAGAAAATTAATTTCTGAAGGGCTGAAGAAAGGGTATTAAAGCTGATGTAGTTTTGACTTATACTACATTTTCACATTATAATAACACAAACGTTTGCTTTAAAATGTTATTTATATATTCTTAGCCATTGTAAACCCTCCCTCATCTTAACTTCCTCTCAGATGTTATTAATATATTCATAGTCACGCTACATCTTTCTTCATATCATCTTAAGTTCCTCTTAGATATTAATATAGTCACAGCCACACTACAGCTTTCCTTATCTTAACTTCACCTCAGATGTTATTAGTATATACTTAGCTATACTACATCTTCCCTTGTCCTAACTTCCTCTTAGATGATATTAATATATTCAGTATGTTATTAAAATATTCACATTACATCTTTCTTCATCTTATTAACTTCCGCTCAAATTATATTTTCCACTATCTTTTTTAGGCACTAAGATGAGAAATTATTCATTTCCATAAAAAAATAAATTATTCATTTCCTTATTAAATTAATTTTTCATTTCCTTATGAAATTAGTTATTCATTTCCTAATACAATTAATTATTCATCTCCTTAAAAAAATAATTTCCTAAAAAAATTCATTATTAATTTCCTTAAAAAATAAAATACATAAAATAACTTGTACTTCACTCAGATGGGAGATATTTAAGAAGGTTATTCAAATCTTCAATGTCTTGTTCCACGTACGATTTATCCATTGATGGGTCCTATCCGAGCTTGCGGGATTTTCCCAGGTCAATTAAATGTGCAACGTATTTGTTATCGACTCTATCGATGAGTATGTTCCCGGGATGAAGGTCCTGGTGAGTGAAACCTTTAGTGTGAAAGTCTAGGAGTGCAATCTTCACAGCTTCGTAAGCTTTCTTGCATTCGTCAACTGGGTTGCATTCGAAGAAGTCATATAGTGGTTGTCCTGGGCAGAGTTCCATAATGATAGCTGAAGGAAGTCCTTTGGAAATCCCGAAAATTTTTGGGGCTCCTCCAGCTCCTGCAGCAGCCTTCAGGAGGCGACATTCCGTCATGTCATGCTGTTGGGTTTTAAAGACTTTCACAGCAGCAATGACGATGGAGCGACCGGCCATTGTCACCTGGGCTCTGTGTGTCTTAGCGAAAGCTCCTTCGCCAATTTCACTCTTAAGTGAAATCTGAGACCATGAAAATTTCCGAAACTTTTTTTCAGTCTTGGGAGGACGGTGCTGTGACCCGTCAGCCTCAGCATTGCAGACCTTTACCCTTGTGCTAGCGGGTCCAGAAGGGAAGGAAGAGCGACTCTGCTTCTTTCTTCCACCAGCCATCGTCTCGCTTGTAATTCTCTGGGCAAATAAGTAAATAATTTTAAGCTCGACGCTCAGAGAGTTTGGTAATAGAAATATGCGGAGTCTTACTAATATACTCTGGAAAAGTGATCACAAATAAATATAGTTAAGATTGAATAGAGAGGATTATATACAGAGGAGTAAGTATCGAAAAATAATCACAAATATAGTTAGGATGTTATTATAGTGTGTGTGTTGGTGTGTACTTACCTATACGTGATTCCAGGGATCGATTCACAGCTTCTGGCCGTGTGTGTGTGTGTGAGTGTGTGTGTTTAGTAGTGAACAGAGGAAACATTTTGATACTGAAGATTGGATACATGAATGTAGTGAAGATTTTATTTATAATCAGTGATGAGTAGTGAAGCTAAGGTAGTTGATTGATGTGTAGCGAAGATAAGGTAGAGTGATGCGTAGTGAAGATAAGGTAGTTGTATGTGTACTGAAGATAACATAGTTGAGTGATGTGTAGTGAAAATACGGTAGTTGTAAAATGTGTAGTGTAGTGAAGCTAACGTAATTTACTAAAGTGTACTTCTTTCATTGCTTTCCTTCTTATTCACTTCCTTCCTGTTATCCTCCGGTGCAACACTCTTCATTGATCTCATAATTACTTTTCCCAAGAATGAAATTCCGCTAGCAATTCATCATCTTCATTCTACATTTCCTCTTGTCCCACACACTTCATGGCGTACTGAAATATATTATGTCCTAATTTATTTTACGATAAATGGCAATATCTTTACATCACCGTTCGTCATACACATAGTAATACAGATATTAACAACAGAGGCTTACTGGTCAGGTTATAGCAGCGACCTCCAAAATTCTTTTTGTCAGGTGATCGCGTCTCCTGATTAGCTAGGTGTTGTTGTCATTCCTGTAATAATGCAATATTACTACATTCTCTAGGTCCTGTAATTCCCCCACCTGGAAAGTCTCGACCGTAGTTAGAAAAGACGTAATTCCAATCCATCAAGGTCGCCAGGGACCTCCAGAAAGTGGGGAAAGTGAGACATCCAGTAGGCATATAGATGACGTCCTTGACACAAGATCCTGGGGAGAGACTGAGGTAGGTAGCTAGAGGTGAGGAAGCCAAGAGACAAGGCTCACCTTTGTGATGTGAAGGACACGCACACTCACTACAGGAGGGTACATATGCAGGCAAATGTAGATGGTACAGTGTCCCAAAGTTTAAAAAATAGGTGTCATGTTAGGTCTTTTATACTTAGGCTGCTTCCTTGATAAATGATGTAACAATATTGGAAGAAGTCGTTTGATAATACGTTTGTTAGTACTATCAGAGATACAAAGATCACCTGATTATGTGTAGTAATACCAGACATGGAAATAAATGGTATAAATTACCGACACAATGGAAATATAAACACATGTTCAGTGGGCTTTTTCAAGTCACAAACAGATCTACCTGGGTTGGAAGGTACACGAGTTTTTATAGACAGGTTCAGAATGCTGAGGTCAGGTGGAGAAAGCTGCATCTGATGATGTACCGAGTGGGGTTATAGAGTCTAAAATCTTGGGTAGCTTGTTTCTCCCTTGTTTCCCCCTTCCAAGCTACCCAAGCTATAACCCCACTCGGTACATCATCAGATGCAGCTTTCTCCACCTGACCTCAGCATTCTGAACCTGACTATAAATACTCGCGTACCTTCCAACCCAGGTAGATCTGTTTGTGACATGAGAAAGCCCACTGTGTGGGCGAAACCTTGTCAATAAAGGATCACATTATACTGCACATGTGTTTATATTTCCAATACCAGACATATAAAGATGCCGCTTATACATAACACTAGACATGCAACGATGACAATATTATACAACTTAGTAAAACTAGAAAAGTAAATATCACGCTTTTATATAGGGTAATATCAAGGTTGCAAAGATAAAGCTTTTATGCACAGCAATATTAGAGATATAAATGTGACGCTCCTACATAATAACACAGGTGATACGAAGATCACAATATTTAACATAATATCACCAGAAATAGACACAGAGATAACACTTTTATATGAACGAAAATGCAGAAAACTCAAATAAGAATATAAAAAAGCTATGACATTTAAATAGACGAATTAAAAAACAATAAGTAGCCTCCAAGGTAGTTTAGGTAGAGGAGTTCTTCTCTTCTGTCTGGACTATGATTCTAGCCTGTCCGGGCGGGTGTATTTACTGGGCACAGATTTATTTCTGTGTATCCTCCCCAGTAATTACACCTGCTTGTATATACTGATATTTAAACACTTGTGTTGTAATATCATATATGGTCAGTGCTTCATGGGGTTGCCATATTTGAAGAGTTAAGTTCCTCTCTGAGGAAATGCTGTGTTTGGGCTTCACACCTCTCAACGTCCCCCTCAAATGATTGAGTTAAATTCCATGTTTTCCTTTCATTATACGATAATATTTTTGGTAAATTAGCGTGAGTGTAGAACACATTTTCACACATTGTCAAGGAGTGTAAACACTGACTGATCGAACCGCTGTAACATTAAAAGTTTATTCTGAAACGTGTCTTGTAAACTGTACTCTGCATTACCTTTTTTCATACTCATAACGAGAGAACACAATATTACTGGGACCTGATGTGTTGTCGTTAATAATTCAACATTCACCTTTTTTTTTAAGAACACTTAATTAACTACAAGTCCATTTTGAAATAACGGATCTTCATAACTTTAACATTCCAATGATTATTAAAAGCTGTTATATACACACACTTGTCTCCAATTACATCTACGAGCGAAAATTCATCTTCTTGAATCTCATCAAGTAGAAGATTCAAAATAGATTTAGTGATTTAGTGTCTGAGATAATTAAAAATATGCAAATCTATGAAACAATAACTCAGAACAAGTGACTGTTAAATGTCAAGATTAAATATAACAATATGAATATATTAATAAACAGAATATATTATATTATATACTATTATATTATATAATGTAATATATTATAAACAGAAAAGTAGACGGTAGGGTCGAACCTTTGTCCCGAGAGTAACATTTACAACAGATGTACCTGTTAATCTCAAGACCACAGTTCGAGCCTCCCGTCCACCGTTTTGTTTTTTCTTCGACAGTCATTTATTATAACTTAAATTGAGTTCATATTAATAGATGGCTAAATTAGCTTACCAGTTAAAAATAAAGAAACGGTGACAATAGTAGGTGGCTGTAATATGAATTCAAGCAATATATTGCGTCTGGTATGACAGTGATGGAGTAAATGATGATGCAAGTGTTTCTTATTTTTCTGGTGACCCTACCTCGGTGGGAAACGGCCCATGTGTTAACTAAAAATACATATTATATAAAATTATAACTCGGAACAGTTGAATCAGTGACCTTTCACACACTTAAGGCTGTATAACAGGTATGAAAAGAGGCAGACAGTGTGTAACCACAACAGTGCAATAAAGAATATCTGTGATATTATGGGGAATAAATCAATAAAACGTGACTCAATGGCCCAAATATAAATAAAAGAACATGACTGCCACTCTGGCAATGATCAATGACTCCTTGAGGAAATGACACTATATGGCCACATAAATTTTGTAGATTTAACCTAGGATTACACTAATTTATTCCTGATCAGAAGATATATCCATTTTTAATGGAAACTAATTTGTTTAATAGAGTTATCATACGAAGGGTCCGAAAATTCTTCTTTTCTAGGGTTGTAATTTTTGTATTTGACCTAGACTTACTATTTTTATTCATATTTATACAAAATAACAAGAAAAATACAAGTTGATAAAAGTAAGTTTGACATTGGTCCAAGTCGGACCGAAACGTCGTCATGAACTTCTCTCTCGTATGTGCGGGTTATTTGTGTATTGTTCCAGTCACGGTATTGTGTCTTTTTGTTGTTTATAAGTTTGACAATTTTGCGACAGTAATAATACATTAATCATCAATTAAAACATAAGAGAATATATTGGTTAAGTGAAATATAATGCACCATGCATGGATTTTTTTTCTAAAATGACTCAACCCTCGGCCTTAATAACGTCACTTGCAATGCTTCCTCGCTGACCAGTCTAAACTCAGTTTAAATCTGTCTCAGATGTTACTAAAATAAAAGTCAATATATAATTTAGTTCATTGTCGTGATGTGTTGTGTTGTTATTACTGCTTAAGACTATAAATGCAACAGAAATAATAGTATTTCTTACCTTAAATTTTGGATGCTGGTGTTAGTTATAAATTATTGCTTCTAGTTACACTTTACTTTAAGAAGAGAGTAACTACAAGAGTTTCCAGACCATAACTGAGATCAAGATAAACTGCATAGAGAGAGCCTTGTCATACAGATCATTTCGGGCAACCTAGGTTTTGTTCCCAGGATGCGACCCACAAGCGTCGACTAACACCCAGGTACCTACTTAATGTTAGATGAACAGGGACAGCAGGTGTTTCCACTCATTCAGGGGATCGAACCACAGATCTCAAATTAAATTTAAATTTAAGGTTGAACGTAAATACTTAATTATAATAAGTGAATTCCATTCACTACGCATTTATAAATCCATAACATCAAGGTTGAATATGTCAGATAACTACAAACGTGTTAATTCTCTCAACTCAATACCATTTTTTTTTTTTTTTGGAATGAGCAGACACCCGTCACATAAACCAATTCGTCTCAATGCAAGGGTTAAATCTGTTTTAGTTTTCAATCTGAATGGGCTAACGGCGATCAAATAGAAGGCCAAGAAACTTGACCGTATCACATTCTGGGATACGTGAGCCGTGTAGATACAATGACATGTCTGGGACAAGAGGACGTCTAGTGAAGGTAATGAAATGGGTTTTCGTACTAGAAAATTTAAAACCATGAGAAGTGGCCCAATAGGAAACACGGTCAATCGCATCCTGATGGGAGGCCGCTACCAGGTGACAGTCAGCGCCTGCGTAAGCTGTAGCGAAGTCATCCACATAAAGTGACGACCAAGTAGGTCATTTATAGCCAAGAGAATAAGGGTAGTACTAAAGACACAACATTGTGGGACCCCCTCGGCCTGAACAAAGTCTGAGGAAAGAGAGGCGCCAACACGAACACGAAAATGTTTTTCAGACAAGAAAGCAGCTAGGAAGGTCGGAAGATTACCGCGGAGACCTAAGGAGAGGGCCTGGGCTAAGATGTTATACATCCAAGTAGCGTCATATGCCTTCCCGAGGTCAAAAAAGACTTCTAGGACTGAGTGTTTATTTGGAAATGCATTTCGCACATATGTATGTAAGTGGAGCAAGGAGTCCAAAGTAGAGCGGCCCTTGGAAAGCCATATTGGCGAGGAGAAAGACTACTGTCTCTCAATACGATATCAGACGTCCATTCACCAATCGTTCTTTCACCTTGCAGACTACACTGGTTAGAGCAATGGGACGGCAGTGAGAGTTATCAAGCCCCCGAAGTGTCTGGTTTGAGAAACGGAAGCACACTGGCAGATTTCCATTGTTGAGGGAGAACCCCTCACGTCCAAACAAGATTGAAAAGGTGCACAAGGACTGCAAGGGCTGTAGAATTCAGATGTTATAGCATACAGATTTGAATATTACCGGGCCCAGCTGCTGATGACTGCCAAGCGGAAAGCGTGGACTCTAGCTCTATGAGAGTACAAGGTACGTTATTTGGCTCCAGCCAATTAGAAGAGAAATCCAAGGGTGATTGCTCCCTGGCGGCTTTAGAAGCGAGAAACGAGGGACAGAGATGACGCCCTTGGGAGACACGGACAAGATAGTTCTCGATTTCCATGGCAACCTCAAGAGGGTCTGTAACACTAACTCCAGTAACGCACAAAACGGGATCAGGGTCTGGAGCGTATTTGCCACACAACTTCTGTAGCTTCTTCCAAACCTCACACATAGGGAAAGGCGAGGTAACAGTAGAAACGTACCCTTACCAACAAGTGCACTTAGCATCGCGTATGATGCAGCGAGCGACTGCCCTCGCTCGGTTAAAATCCAAAAGACGGGGCATAAGGAGGTGCACAGGTGTCCATCAAGGGTTTTATCTCCGCAGTATTGTTGGAGATAGCATCAAGTGTTTCAGCGAACAAGGAAGATGCCGTTACCATGACTTCAGAGACAGGTGATGTAGAGCAAGAAGAGATCAGAGAGACTATGGATGGAACCAAAGGGGTTTGAGAGGGGAGTATGAACCTGGAGAAATGTGCCGGTGGGGACAGAAGAGACCTGCGGTGGAACATGAGAGGAAGGAGGCTGGAGGGGGAGTGGGGAATAAGCTCGGGGGGGGGGACAGGAGAAGAGGGGACCACATGAGGGGGTGAACCTCCACCTTCGTGTGAGAGTTAGAAAGAGGTGAGAACTAGGCGCCGAGACCAAAAACAGGAACTGTAAGCACCGGAGAAATGCGAAGAGACTTGGGCTTAGGAGACATGTTCAACTTCGCAGGTGATAAGCACGAAGAAGGTGCAGGTGTGCGAGGCCTTGCAGACTGAGAAACTAGCTGGCGAGAAGATGAAGAGGTAGAGGAAGGAAGAGGTAAGGAGGTGGGGATTTCAGAGGGTAAAACCGCAAAAGAATTGGAGACGGGGGTGACCCCGGAAGACATGGCACCAGAGGAACTGGTTGGCGGGGGGACCGTCAAGGATGTATGGTTTGTTTGCAATCGTGTCATTACGATTTCGTGAGTCATGGAGGTCTCCTAGCTACTCGAGAATAAGGAACACGAGGAAGATTCCCTTGAAGGCGGAGCCGAGAGACAGCCATAGGATAAGTAAGGCCTTTATTCTCCTTAAGACAACGGATTTCTTGTTCATAAAGAAAGACCTGACATCGGCGGGAGAAACAAGGATGAAGTTCATTGCAATTGAGACAAGTGGGGGGAAGACTGCAAGATGTATCAGCATGATCCGTGGCACTGCAGACTGGGCGCTCAGCCGCAGATCTGAACTATTTAGCGGGGTGTCCAAAGCGCCAGCAATTCTGACACGGTTGGGGAGTAGGGACCACTTTACGGACCTCTTGGCGATGGTCCGAGATTTAAGAACATAAGAAAGAAGGAACACTGCAACAGGCCTACTAACCCATGCGGAGTTCACGGCAGTCAAAGGTTAAGCAGGCGATGTTATTGGGAAAGTGCCTCCACCTACGAGAGGGCAGGACAAATGTATCCACTTTGAGAAATGGAAGGTCCTGAAGGGCTAATTGCTCCAAAATATCGTCGCCGCAAGACAAAAAAAAATTACACTGTACAATGGTACGCGGTAAGACCATCATACCACTGCAAGAATTGAGAGTAGTGTGCATGCGAACTATGATAGAAACGTTATCAATGGAAGTAAGATGGGAAAGATCATGAGCTGCTTCTGCATTCTGAACTGTAATGATGCGTGCACTGCTTCGAAGAGCATAAAAGGATATATTTTGACCAACGTGTCGTAAGAGAGCTTTACCAATACTATGGTCTGAAAGATAATTAGTTGGAGAAGTCGGCTGTAGGGAAAAGAATTTAGTCCACTGTGTACTTGTAAACATGGTGCGTAAAGGAAGTGGGTATCGCATAGGTCGTTTCTGGGTGGAATGAGCAGACATCGAAGAACTGTTATCAGCAAATGGTCTGGAACGTTTAGGTATAGTTCCGCGGGCGGCCCAACCTCAAGCAGGTGGGCGATCCAAAAACCATCGCACTATATTTGGGGAAGCTGGACGCATAGTTAAAGGCATGCAAGGGTCAGAGGCACTTGAAGAAATGGGCGGAGCCTCAGCACCTGGAGCAAATGACGAAGCGCCACGAGCTGAAGTTACAGGAGTATGGGAAAAGTCTGAAGAATTATCCAGAATGAAGCCGGGTCAGAGCAGGATGTGGTAACAAAAAGGGGCCTGGGAGGAGGAAGGTTATCACGGAACAAAGATTCCAATAAAAAAAGAGGGACAGCGGAGGGACAGTCACTAGAAGGCACGAAAGGGCCTTAAGTTCCCCCTCTATCTGAGAGGACCTCGTGACAGCGAGCAGAGCAGATGCTGTGTGGAACCCGTGCCATACCCTGCCCTTTATGCTAATAAACCAGCGTTCCAAGATACCAACCTCACATCTACCGAGCCACCTCGACGGACAAAAGAGAGGGCGGTCGGAAACCAGCCACAAAGCATCCCTCCTTCGGCTTCCCAGAACCGACAGGCAGCCTTTAGAGAAACACCCGTCACCTGCAGGACACCCCGTCCCACCTCTTGGAAATCCGGGAGGAGGGAGGAAAGGGAAAAAAGGGGGGATGTGGAGGATGGGATAGGGAAGGAAGAATTGGGGGGTAATTAGGTTCGGTCTGAGAAAGTAGACCAAAGGGTCTAATTCTTCAAACCAAAAGCCTGTTTGCCACGTCATGGAGCCCTTCTTGAAGAGGAGACTTGATTAAAGACTTCGTTAAAGATTAACCAAAAGAGTTGGTCGTGTTGTCTCTCTCTTCTTGGTGTGTTTTCCTGTATCTGATCCACCTTTTACTGCTGACGAAATCTTCGTATCAGCTTCAAAATTTCATTGTTATTGTGTTCTACTGGCCGGGGAAATATGTTATTTTAGTGGGCTTTCTAGCCCTTAATTTACTAATTTGCTAATTACTCTTTTGGAGTTTAACACTTACTCTTTCAGATATTGGTAGTAGTTTATGCATCAAATTGGAAAATTAAAAAAGTCTCAAAAACATCATAAACCTGTACTACCTCAATTCTTATGCGGCTTCAAGTGAATATTAAATACTGAGCTGCATTTTTTTGGCATTACTCTGGTCTATTGGTTTCTGTGTTAAAAACTTTCTGATTTTTGAGAAGCACTGACAATTGACTGATATTTTTTTAAGTTAAATGTACTAGATTCTCCAGCTTAGTATCGCCATGTGACTGTCTTTATATATTTACACACACACACGACGATACATACACATGTACTGGCACATGAATGAATGTACATAACAGACGCATATTCAAAGTATACATAACTCTAAATATACTGTAGAGTGCATACTACATTCGTGCATTTGCATAAACACACACAAGAATATATATGCACCCGAATATACATGCACATACTCATGTATGAGCATGTATATTCGGGTGCATATATATGCACCCGAATATACATTCATTCATATATGTAAATTACATATTCACACACCTACATACATATATAAATGCACACACATAAATGCATACACATGCAAAAGTGTTTATTCACACATGCATACATACGTAAGCACGTACTGTACATCCCAATATAAATACATTTTTTTTGAATTTTGCTGCAATAGATTTTTATCGCAAGTGTGGTATACGCCCAGTACAATATTATATTCATCAAACATCACACACAACCACATTCCTGCATGCCATCAGTAACCAGCTTTTAAAGCACTGTACGAATGAGTGCAGCTTTCAAAAGCAATGTGAGTGCCAGTTTGTACCGGATGTTTGCCAGTCAGGGGAGGTGGGGAGGTGATGTTAAGTCCTTGCTTAAGTAAGATTTGATGTAGGAGTGGCTCTAGAGCTTCACATCCGCACGAGTGGGTGTTAAGTCCCAGAGTATGTAAGCTTGCATGTAGGAGCATCCTTAGAGCATCAGATTCTCACGATCCATGAGCTGGTTAACTTACTATAATTTATCTTCTTATGGGTGCTTAAAGCTGTAGCAGTGAGAGTTCTCATACTTACACTGCTTTCAAACCCGCTCACATTTTAGTTTGTGTACACAGTGTAAATAATTGTCAATAACTTTGGTGGTGTTAATGTAGAATAAAAAAAAACTACTGATGTATATTTTATTCCTAATTTTCTTGATTGCTTTATTGACTGTTTCTCCTGGAATCTTGAAAGGTCTTTAAGAGTACTTTGCATCATAACTACCCACGGTATTCTTCAGGTAACTGGGATCTCTACTTTCACCGAGGAAGGGCTTGGAAGATGAGCATGTAACTTTTAACCACGAATGGAAAATTCTAATATACAATATAACGGAAACATAGGTATGATATCCTCCTCGGAAAAGACAAAAACATGAGGTCTTTGATGTTCGTGATAATTGTCAAGGGAAAGAATGAGATTTTTATTAGGGGAATCAGGCAATCTATTAAGATAAATGGGTTATTTCGTACTGTTATTCTAAGGTTGACAAGTAATGCTTATAAACTTCTTTGCGAGCAATCATAATCACGCTACTTGAAGTGTAAAACAATGGAAATAAAGACAACATTTCGCCCATGGTTGAACTACTAAACAATGCCAATAAAAACTGGTACAAAACAATGACTTACCTTCAAGTTGTGTGGACCGTCTCTCAGAGCTGTTCATTCTCCCTTACCTGAAATGTCAACCATACTTATTAATACGCGAGTCTCTTAGCATTGTTTCACCCATATAGGTTTATTATTTAATTTAAATATATAATAATACGCAAGTTTCATCCCCAGTTATACCCTTCAGTCTGCACCTCAAAGAAGTATCCCTAGTTATACCTTCCTGTCAACACCTTTAAGAGGAATCCCCAGTTATACCCTTCATCCTACACCTTCAGATAATATTCTCAGTTGTACCGTCTTTCCTCATCCTGCACATTTTACAAGTACCCTCAGTATACAGTTTATAATCTTTGTGATTAAATAAACAACAACTTGATTATGCCACAGAAATAATACTCAGTGTTCAGTGAAACTAAAGATTATTGTGGCATGCATCGTGTATGTTATATTTTTTGACGTATCTGGCATGCCCTCTCGTCCAGTGAATTTGCATTTCAGTGCAGCAGTTCCGGGGCCCCGCTGCTGCGCTTATTGCCCAGTTCAATCCGTCAGTCAAGTAGAAGCTGGCTACTTTAACCTAGGTGACATTACACCTGCCCACCTGACTGAGTGGCAGATTTCTACAGACATTAGTCGTATCAACTTGCGCCTTGAGTGGCTCTTGTTTGCACTATTACTCTGATGTTTCAGCATATTAATATTGCACATAGTGTAAATAAATGGTGAAGGAATATATTGCTAAAGAAAAAATAGTTATACTTATAACTTAATGTTTAAAGGTGGAGGGGTAAGCCAGTGGAAGGCCTCAGTCAGATGACCAAAAGCTCCAACTGCAGGTCAACACATGACTAAGACCCGCGTCAGGAAATACCTGCCCTGTTTACTGACAAACCTTACCTAACCTTAATTTTTAAAGGTGGAGGGGTAAGCCAGTTGAAGGCCTCGGTCAGATGACCAAAAGCTAAAGCCGCAGGTCATCACATGACTAAGACCCTCGTCAGGAAACACCTGCCCTGTTTACTGACAAACTTTACCTAACCTAACCTTGGTAAGGAAATCTACCCTTGCTGTGTTTGCCTTGTGTTCTGCCCCACCGATTATCTTGTTTGGCTGACATAGTTTTACGACCAGGTGTTATGAGCTATTAGACTACCACCTGTGTTCGTAATAATTATCACCTTTACACTGCTTTAATTAACACGACTCTTAAATTGCACTGCAAATAAGATCCTTTCTTTGTCTTTACAAGAAAACTTTCATGGCACTCTTAAACTAAGATATTCAGCCTTTCATTGTCTTAAATGATACTCATATTAAGATGGTAATTTCCAGGGAGCAGTGAAACTAAGATTATCATTCCTATATTTAACAATAATGTGATAACTCTCGGGGTACAATGAAACTAAGATTATTATCCTAACATTAACATGATAACTCCCGGGGTACAATGAAACTAGGATTATTATCCTAACATTAACATGATAACTCCCGGGGTACAATGAAACTAGGATTATTATCCTAACATTAACATGATAACTCCCGGGGTACAATGAAACTAGGATTATTATCCTAACATTAACATGATAACTCCCGGGGTACAATGAAACTAAGATTATCCTAACATTAACATGATAACTCCCGGGGTACAATGAAACTAGGATTATTATCCTAACATTAACATGATAACTCCCGGGGTACAATGAAACTAGGATTATTATCCTAGGATTATTATCCTAACATTAACATGATAACTCCCGGGGTACAATGAAACTAGGATTATTATCCTAACATTAACATGATAACTCCCGGGGTACAATGAAACTAGGATTATTATCCTAACATTAACATGATAACTCCCGGGGTACAATGAAACTAGGATTATTATCCTAACATTAACATGATAACTTTCGGGATACAATGAAACTACGATTATCCTAACATTAACATGATAACTCCCGGGGTACAATGAAACTAGGATTATTATCCTATCATTAACATGATAACTCCCGGGGTACAATGAAACTAGGATTATTATCCTAACATTAACATGATAACTTTCGGGATACAATGAAACTAGGATTATTATCCTAACATTAACATGATAACTCCCGGGGTACAATGAAACTAAGATTATCCTAACATTAACATGATAACTTTCGGGATACAATGAAACCAAGATTATTATCCTTTCATTGTACTAAATGATACTCGCCTTAACATGACGGTGTTGTCATCCATCTGTCCACAAATTTTTTTCTAAAAACACTTGCTAAAACATTTTTTTTTTTTGTGAATAGAACTTTGTTAGAAATTCTGTTGGAAAAACTTGCGTTTGAAAACTTTTGTTAGAATTTTTGTTAGAAAAACTTGCGTTTGAAAAACTTTTGTTAGAAATTCTGTTAGAAAAACTTGCGTTTGAAACACTTTTGTTAGAAATTTTGTTAGAAAAACTTGCGTTTGAAACACTTTTCTTAGATTTTTTTCAATAACACTTTCTAGGGTCACTTTTATAGAAACATGTCAGAAACTTTTTGTTAGAAACTCTTCTTAGAAACTCGTTTACTTACAAACACTTTTGTTGAGGAAACTTTATCAGGAGTTCTTTATTGAATATCCCTTTTGTCCAACACTTTGGTACTCAACACTTTGGTACTCAACACTTTGGTACTCAACACTTTGGTACTCAACACTTTGGTACTCAACACTTTGGTACTCAACACTTTGGTACTCAACACTTTGGTACTCAACACTTTGGTACTCAACACTTTGGTACTCAACACTTTGGTACTCAACACTTTGGTACTCACTTTGGTATTCAACACTTTGGTACTCAACACTTTGGTACTCAACACTTTGGTACTCAACACTTTGGTACTCAACACTTTGGTACTCAACACTTTGGTACGCAACACTTTGGTACTCAACACACTGGTACTCAACACACTGGTACTCAACACACTGGTACTCAACACACTGGTACTCAACACACTGGTACTCAACACACTGGTACTCAACACTTTGGTACTCAACACTCTGGTACAACACTTTGGTACTCAACACTGGTACACACTGGTACTCTGGTACTCAACACACTGGTACTCACACTGGTACTCAACACTCAACACTTTGGTACGCAACACTTTGGTCAACACGCAACACTTTGGTCAACACTTTGGTACTCAACAATCTGGTACTCAACACTGGTCAACACACTGGTACACTGATACGCAACAACACACTCTGGTATTCAACACACTGGTACTCAACACACTGGTACTCAACACTCTGGTATTCAACACTCTGGTATTCAACACTCTGGTATTCAACACTCTGGTATTCAACACTCTGGTATTCAACACTCTGGTACTCAACACTCTGGTACTCAACACTCTGGTACTCAACACTCTGGTATTCAACACTCTGGTATTCAACACTCTGGTATTCAACACTCTGGTATTCAACACTCTGGTATTCAACACTCTGGGACGCAACACTCTGGGACGCAACACTCTGGGACGCAACACTCTGGGACGCAACACTCTGGGACGCAACACTCTGGGACGCAACACTCTGGGACGCAACACTTGTTAAAAACTATTTTGCTATTAACAAATCTTTTATGAACACTTATGTTCGAATATTTCATCAACACACTGAAGTTTTAATTACGTATTTAAAAACAATTATGTAAACATCCTGAAGGTCGATATTAATATTGAACACCAGAACTCAACATGAACACTGATCGTTATTATTATTATGTTCATAGGAGAGCCCTGAATCCGTAAGGGTTTAAGGAATAGGAGGCATTTAGGGCAGATGTAATTCCTTGGATCAAGAGCCTCTCACCATCATCAAGCAACCTCCAATGTGGGTAGAATACTAATCATTCGTTTTTTCTCTCTCTCTCACCTTATCAACCAGAATATATAGGTGACAGACGCTTGCTGGTTGGTTACTTGCTGCATAGGTTTAAAACCTATCGACTATACAATGATTATTAAGACAATATGTCACCTTTACACTGCAAGTCAATTTTCCTTTAAATACCAAAGAGAGTATTTAAGTTTAATTTTGTGGTACACTGACATACACATCTCAAGGTTTATATAGGAAGATACACACACACCTTAGTGTGTGTGTATGCTTGTTAAAGTAGAGCAGGAAGCTTGATGACCCTCGTTCACTAGATGCAGCTGAGACACTAAACACTTAAAGCTCAGAAAAGTTCTGCTTCTGAACACCGAAGCTTCTCATCAACCACTTGACCAACCAGAGACCTCGACCATTTTCTTTACAATTATTGATAAAAATATTAATAACCGCAAAACCTACTGACACTCCGTGTATTTACGCCGAGTAACTAGATTATAACACGCAAGTTGGTACATGACAGACGAGTTTGTGGATTACTGGAGAGTAGTTTATTCCATGCACAGTTGGGGAAACAAGCTCTTCATCTCTTTCCTGGGCAGAAATAATTGATATAAGGCAACTCAGACATAGTAAACAGAAGTAAAAACTATTTTCACGAATTAGTTAACGCAGTTTATAACGATGAATGCGAGTGGTTGACAAAATTAATTGCTGGTAATTTCTGTGAATCTATATAATTGTAGATTTATGAATGTAGACATGAATTAATCACCGTTCGGATATTATATCCAATATTATAAAAGCATAAGAAATATTTTAAAAGGTGAGCGAATATAATGAAAGGGAAGTGTTATGATAACAGGACCGTGAATGTCATACATCAGTCATATGTATTTATGTGAAGCTCGGTCTACATAATATCTTGCAGAATATTATTAATTTGTATAATATATAAGTTAATGTAGTACTCCACTAACCAAGGTGTGATGTAAAATAAAGTATGTTGTAGTTACTTTTTTATGCTATAATTCAACACGTAAATAATAGCATTCTCCTATTCTGCCATTTTGTATTGAAACAGCGACACCTACGTTGTATAGTCAGTATATATAATGTTATTGTTTTTTTTAACTGTTGTGTCAGCACGCTTCTCGCAAGACAGTGATGGAGTGAGTGATGATGGAAGTGCTTCTCCTTTTTTCAGGTCACCCTGCCGGGGTGTATATATATATATATATATATATATATATATATATATATATATATATATATATATATATATATATATATATGTATATGTATATATATATATATATATATATATATATATATATATATATATATATATATATTTATATGTATATGTATATATATATATATATATATATATATATGTATATATATATATATATATATATATGTGTATATTTGTATATGTATATATATATGTGTATGTATATATATATATAAATATACATATATATATATATATATATTTATATATATATGTATATATATATATACATATATATATGAATATGTATATATATATATATATATATATATATATATATATATATATATATATATATATATATATATATATATATATATATATATATATATATATATATATATATATATATATATATATATATATATATATATATATATATATATATGAATATGTATATATATATATATATATATATATATATATATATATATATATATATATATATATATATATATATATATATGTATATATATATATATATATATATATGTGTGTGTGTGTGTGTGTGTATGAGGTCAGATAGGTACATTTCAAATACATATTGCTACATGTTTGTCACAGATTGCAATGCGAGAATCTTATCCAGCTCCTCATAGCAGAGGCGCGTACCCAGGATACAGCAGGCATTACCCTCTGAACTGTAGCACTGAGTCGCTGGAACAGAAAACTAACTGCCCTGGGATCCCTAGTTACCCTAATGAGTCTTTTGCCTAGCTCCTTAAAGAACTTAGATGCACTTTTTCTCATGAGCCAAGGGTCTCCTAGCCTATGGGAACAAACATATAATGATGGGCAAGGTCACCATATTTTCTACACTTTTGGGATTCGCTGAAGCTGGCAGCTGCCCCTCCTTCGTCCCTGGTGTATTGGAAATAGGTATTAGTCAATGCGGACGTGCATGTGTAGTCCCACACTATCTGTTTCCGTCTGTCCAGGCTTGAAGGGTGATACCATCTGGACACTTTAGGCTGCCATCAGATCTGCATAGTTGGGGGAGTTCCCTTATTGCTGGGCATCCAGCTGTTGTAAGGCTACTCTTGATGATGTTATTAACCTCTTCATGCCTTGCAATCTTTCCTTTGGATCTAAGTTAAACAAAACTGTGGTATTCGAATCGGTCTGCTGATTCACTGACTCAAATACACCTGTATTCGGCGAGAATAGGGGCGGCAAGGCGAAGGGCAATGCCAATGCGGATGGGCTGTGGGTTGAGGCGTATACTAGGAAAGGAGTTGGGACTAGCCAACAGAGTCCTCTGCATGAGGAGCTCTCACTGCTAGGAGGCTGGATCTATTCTTCCCCAGCGCACTTTGAAGCAGTGTTGAGGCTATATTTTCCAATATAGGGCCATCCCAGTGTGACTGTAGTTGTTGGGGGAAGAAGGTCTTGTTTCAGAGTCCGTTAGATTATCCCACAGCGTAGCCTTGTAACGAACTTTTGGTTATGAACTCCAACATTATCCCTAAGGTGTTCAGGGAAACTCGCTGCTACATGTTCACTGGATGCAACACATGAGGACAGGAAAGCAAGTAGGGCAGTTTGTGATGCCTTGCAGACACGCAGACACCAGTGCCTTCTAGTCTGACTGGAAGTGTAGCTTGGTCACACTGTCCGTCTTCTAGAGTTAGATTGAGTACTTTCGTAAAAATATGCCTCAAGATACTGTCGTATTCATGCAATATTTGGTTATCATATGAGGATGCACATCTTAAGAAATACATTAACCAGGGCAGACTCAACACTTTGTGAGAAGGTATAAGGCATTATGGATGTCAAGATTACCTATTCTTTGTTTTATCCCTCTCAACTCGTCCAGTTTATTCCTGAGAATTGAGACGTTGGCATCACTTCCCAGAGGTACTCCAAGCAATACACTATTTGTGGGGGCAATGACTGGTGCACCTGGTAGTCTTGATCTCACTGCATCGATTAATTGTTGATTGAATTAGATGATTTCACATTTGGATGAATTCAGGATGAGTCCCATTTCTTTTCCTCGTGTCATCACCTGGTCAAGATTATTTAGAAAGGACTCCTTTGTGCCTGCCAGTGTGCCATCATCCAGGAACAAGCTGTTTAGCTCACTGGTCAGCCTGACAGTGATTCCCTTAACCATTATACAGAAGAGAAATAAACGAGAGGATCCCCTTGCTGGACACTCTCTGATGACGTGATCTCATGCTCTCCAAACAGGAGTATTGATTCCTTGCTGTAACCAGCTAAAACAAAAGGGAAGAGACGAGAAAAATGTTCTTGTACAGCTGTTAATGCCACGTCTCTTCTTCGGAGATTAAATGCATTCATGACATCTAACTTTACCACTGCATTGTCCTCAGGCAGATTGTTAATATACGCCCTTGTTGCATGAATTGCTGCTTCGCTTCCTGAGGGACCCCAAAGCCAAGCTGGTTTGGTTGAAGCATCATGGCCGCCTCCGTGCGTATACTTCGGGCAGCAGTTTTAGAAACCAGGCGGCGAAAAGTGTTGCCTAAGGCAGTTGGCCTAATTTCACCATCCTTCTTTTTAAGGGCACAAAGTGGTGTATCAAAAAGGAAAGGTTTACTTTTTTCAGGAATCACACCAGCCAAGGAGTTGTTATCCAGCTTCGTGATTTCCAATAGCAGAGTCTATGCAACCTCTCCGATAACTGGATTAAACATTTCTTTTAAATGCTGGGATCTTATTCCAGTGTAGCCCACTGTAGAGCCAGACAGGAACGACATAATTGCTTTGTAGAGGTCTAAGTCTTGCACAAACAGCGGTTCCACAGTAGAGATAGGGGTGCTAGAACTAGTTTCTCTTGCAGGGTGCTTTTCTGTAAGTGCTTGAGTAGTGTCAGCATCCCTGGTGGCAACCGTATATTCGCTGGTGATTAGACTAATTGCCTTCAAATTTCTTGCTCACCTGGAATCTGATGTATTGACTGTCAGTGGAATAATTAAGTGATCTGTCTCTCCCATATGTGTATTGGTGGGGAAGGCGAATGAGGTTTTCATCTCTGGGAAAGTTCCTTAAAGATTTAATGATCGTTGAGGCTAGCCTCTTGCTCTTTCTTTCCGGCACAGTTCAGTAGACTGACTTTTCCCCAAGAACAGCAAGTTGTTCCATGCCTTGACAGTTGGTGGAGCATATAGGAAAGTGAAACCATTGTTTACTTTTTTCAAGAGGTTTGTGAATTTCCCATTTAATTGCTTTTAAGATATTATCTGAGGAAATGAGGTTTGTTGGAGTGTGTTCAGGTACTTGAACTGGCTGTGGATAATCACTTTTCGCGGAAGGACATCCTGAACCAGGGCATTTAACATGTTTGCTGAAGAAACCGTTAGTGTTGAGGCCACAAACCAGTATAAACACGATCGACACTTGCCTCTCCTAACACTCCCAGCTGTGCCATTTCCTTGGTTACTAGCTTCCTACTGATTAGCATCCATCTAGCTGGCTAGACTATAAGAGTAGGTAGAGTACATAACATGCTGGGTGGAGAAAAGTTGTGGAGGAGGTCATCATAGTGGACGCACTTGATGTATATTGATGATCATGGTATTAGACAATTTATATTGTTCACACTGTCTTACTTACAATAGACACAACATTATTTGTTCTCCTTGAAAGATGTGGGTATGTGCACTGCTTGATACCTGGACATCAAGTTACCTCCCCTTCACCTACACCCCGCACCTCTCACCCCTCCCCCGTTGCGTGGGGGAGGTGGCACTGACTGGTCCCTCCCTCGTTACACTCAACGCAACACTGTTTTTCCATAATATATGCCTCATGATTCCATGCATCGACACGTATTTATCTTTAAGTTAACTGGAAACATGGCGCCTGGTGCTGGAGGTTCGTATATACGATAATCTTGGCCGGCACCATGAACAGTGTAGGCCTTATACTCCACCACCCACCTTGGCCGTCTTCCCCAGTATATATGTATTTTTTTTTAACAAATCGGCCGTCTACCACCGAGGCAGAGTGACCCAAAAAAGAAAGAAAATCCCCAAAAAGAAAATACTTTCATCATTCAACACTTTCACCACACTCACACATAGTCACTGTTTTTGCAGAGGTACTCAGAATACAACAGTTTAGAAGCATATACGTATAAAGATACACAACATATCCCTCCAAACTGCCAATATCCCAAACCCCTCCTTTAAAGTGCAGGCATTGTACTTCCCACTTCCAGGACTCAAGTCCGGCTATATAAAAATAACCGGTTTCCCTGAATCCCTCCACGAAATATTACCCTGCTCACACTCCAACAGCACGTCAGGTCCCAAATACCATTCGTCTCCATTCACTCCTATCTAACACGCTCACGCACGCTTGCTGGAAGTCCAAGCCCCTCGCCCACAAAACCCCCTTTACCCCCTCCCTCCAACCTTTTCGAGGACGACCCCTACTCCGCCTTCCTTTCCCTACAGATTTATACGCTCTCCATGTCATTCTACTTTTCTCCATTCTCTCTAAATGACCAAACCACCTCAGCAACTCCTCTTCAGCCCTCTGACTAATACTTTTATTAACTCCACACCTTCTCCTAATTTCCGCACTCCGAATTTTCTACATAATATTCACGCCACACATTGCCCTTAGACAGGACATCTCCACTGCCTTCAACCGCCTCCTCGCTGCAGCATTTACATCCCAAGCTTTTGTTACTACTTCACTCTCATGCATTCCCTTCTTTGCCTCCATAGATAACGTTTTTTGTCTCCACATATACCTCAATGCACCATTCGCCTTTTTTCCTTCATCAATTAACCTCATCCTTCATAAAGCCATCTGCTGACACGTCAACTCCCAAATATCTGAAAACATTCACTTCTTCCATACTCCTCCCCAAATTGATATCCAATTTTTCTTTATCTAAATCATTTGATACCCTCATCACCTTACTATTTTCTATGTTCACTTTCAACTTTCTACCTTTACACACACTCCCAAACTCGTCTACTAACCTTTGCAATTTTTCTTTAGAATCTCCCATAAGCACAGTATCATTAGCAAAAAGTAACTGTGTCAATTCCGATTTTGAATTTGATTCCCCATACAGGTACGTCTTGCTACTTCTACTTACACTTAGGTCACACTACACATACATGTACATGTTTATTTATACACACTCATCTGAGTTTTCTTTGATTTTATCTTAATAGTTCTTGGTCTTATTACTTTTCCTTTTATATCCATGGGGAAGTGGAATAAGAATCTTTCCTCCGTAAGCCATACGTGTTGTAAAAGTCAACTAAAATGCCGGGAACAATGGGATAATAACCCCTTTTCCTGTAATAATTACTAAAAAGAATAAGAAAAAGTATATATGTATATACATATATATATATATATATATATATATATATATATATATATATATATATAAACATTTTCTCAACTTCTCAACGTCCACAGCAGGATTCGAAGCTACAAGCTCTGTATCAGAGTGCACAGTACTTTACTGCGAAGCCAGACCCCAGATAAGTATGGGCGCCTAGCCGGAGCTAGACGATGTTTCCCCAAACCTCTGGGCACCAAGCTTGTTTTCAAAGTTATTTCATCAAATCCTGCCACATGCAGTGGACAACGAATGAGATTTGAAATGCTTAACATTTCGCAAACAACAAAGCAAACACATTTATCTGGTGTCTGGTTCCGTGATAAAGTACAGTGTACTCTAATACAGAGTTTGCAGATTCGAGTCCTGCTGTGGTCGTTTACCTAGAGTTTACCTGGAGAGAGTATCGGGGATCAACGCCCCCGCGCGGTCGTAGAGACAATGTTTGTAAATAATTTCGCCTGTTGTTATTGATTAAATACCACTCGTTCGTAGTTGCAATAATATATATACTGCTTGCGGAGGCTAGTACCAAACGGGGATTAGAATGAAATTAGCTCTGAGGCACCCTCACCATCGTATGTCCTCGGATCACGGTACAACACCTAGCTCTGCTGGGTGCGTGATCTCCGTAGAATTGCGTGGTCTCATGGGTTAGAGCGTCGTGAATTTTCTCTCTCCATGAGGCGGGCTAAAACAACACGTGTTCGAGTCCTCAGCTAGTCACGGTGTTATATATATATATATATATATATATATATATATATATATATATATATATACATATATATATATTTGTGTATATATATATGTATATATATATATATATATATATATATATATATATATATATATATATATATATATATATATATATATATATATATATATATATATATATATATATATATATATATATATATATAATAGTAGTGAACTTTTCTTCTGGAGCATCCCTTCCGGTTTAGGCCTTCCTCTGGGGCATCCCTTCCGGAAAAGACCTTCCACTGAGCGACTCCTTCCGGAAAAGGCCTTCTACAGAGACATCCCTTCCGGTCTAGGACCTTCTTCTGAGGCATCCCCTTTTCACACCTAGGTGTTACTTCCGGTTTTGACCTTGACCTCGCCCTCGAGACTACCTCACCCTTGACCCCCCCAACCATTACCCCCCGCCCACGACCCCCCCCTTTCGCGACCCCCGTCGCGCGCCCGCCCGCGCGCCCGCCCGCGCGCCCGCCCGCGCCCTTCGCGCCGCCCCGCGCCTCGTGCCCCGCGCCCGCGCGCCCGCCCGCGCGTCCGCCCGCGCCCGCCCGCGCCTTCTGCTGCGCCTTCTGCAGCGTCGTCCGGATCGCCCCCGCGCCTCGAATTTTTTTCCGATTTTTTTCGATTTTTTTTTTTAATTTCATTTTCTTGTGCTCTCTATCTCCTCGCATCAAATTTTTGAGGTTCCCCCTCTCACTTTCACCCCCATTCCAAAATTTCTCGAAATCAAAGTCTCCATCTCCTCGGATCAAGTTTTTTTTGGATCCCCCCTATGGGGTTTTCGAAATTCTCCATCTCCTTGGATCAAGGTTTTTTGGATTGTCCCTCCTTCCACCCCCACCCCCCAACCCCCCAAAATTTCTCAATATTACCAAGTTTTTGGATTCCCCCCTATGGGGGTTTCGAAATTCTCCAATTCCTCGGATCAAGTTTTTTTGGATTCCCCCTATGGGGTTTTCGAAATTCTCCAATTCCTCGGATCAAGTTTTTGGAATCCCCCCCCCCTATGGGGTAAGTATTCAAATGAACTCCTCCTATGGAGGCATGCTTACTACAGGTCTAAACAAGTCAAATGACCTAAGAAGGGTGTTTACTCGGCGGTCAGTGACGTCACGCGCACACAGGTTGAATCTTGTCGACCCTTTTAGTTAATAAGGGGACATAGTAGTGACGTCACGCGCACACAGGTTGAATCTTGTCGATCCTTTTAGTTCATTCAAGTTAATAAGGGGATATAGTACCTACATCATAGGGAAAACATTTTCATCATCAGAAAGACACATTTCAGGATAACACTAATACACAATATTTTTTTCATTATTTATTATACAGTCATTACATTTCTGGTAATACAAACAAATACAGTTTCATTGAAAAAAGCTACAATTCATTGACTAAAATCAATGTAGAGTAATTTTTCTTCTCTTGTAGAATTTCTGTGCATTTTGTTCAGGGTCGTCGTCTTCTTCCTCATCTGTTATACAATAAACATCTGGGGGGGGAAGCTGGTGGATAATAAATGAGGGAATCCTCATCCGGGGAATCTGGTGGATAATTTATGGGGGAAGCTGGCGGATAATTTATGGGGGAATCCTCATCCATACATGAACTAGGTTGGGAATTTGTCATAAAATATTCCATCTCGCTCCATACGCATTTATCGCAATAACAACTACTAACACATTCTCCACTCATATGAGACTGGGGAGAAGGTGGGATCTCGGCGTGGGTAGGAGTTACCATATCCTGGATAAAAGCGTTAACATCAACCCCCTGAGTAGGAGGCACATTCTCAACATCCACATGAGGTCGGGGAGAAGACTCGTTGGTAGGAGGGGCAGCAACAGCATCTCCATATGGATGGGTAGGAGGTTGGGTGGATCTCGCTCCTAACAATCCCATCAACTCGCAAATCATTTGCTCCTGTCGGATTTGATTTGCGCGAATAAGTTCCAACAACCGCATTATATTCGCATCTGGCAAAGAAAAAAAAATTTCTCGATTAGAAGAAGAATAAGGCATATCTTTAAATGCATTAAAAAGTTTTATTGGTTAATACATTACACTTCTAAACTCATTTATGTGTAAAAAAGATTTTTTCAATATTCACTTACCATTTACCGCAGGTGGATTATTCCAACATACACAGGGATGCAGTCTTCTCTCCTCCTCGCAGACACCTCCAACGGGATACTGAATTGGATTCATCCTTGACCCTACTTGAATGACAGTAGATGCAAAGAGTGACCCAGCACGGACATTTATACCAGTGTTGTGACCTTTCGCCCCGCCTCTAAACGACTCTACCCCACCGTATTATAATTCCAGTATTTTACACAGATTTTCATAATTCCAGGTTGAATTATTAGCAAATACACTTGAACATGAGGGTATATTGAAATGCTCATATGCATATTTCAATATAAATTGGTCATTCTTTAATTTATTTCTACCAAAATATTTAAACAAATATGGTATAATTTTCTTTACGCTATAATTTGTTAACTTATACACAAAATATATAGCATATAAGACGCACAACAATGATTTTTCATGTTGAATCCTCTGATTAATACCGTACATGAAATTTCTCTTGTATATAATTTTCTCATATATATTTGTATAATGTTTTAAATCCACCCCGAAACTATGTAAATATAATAATATGTATTTGTTCACATATATAGTAATCCAATGACCAATATTTTCATCTTGATCGTTCAATATATTAATGATGAAAATTACCGGCTTATCTTTTATCCTCATAATAACTTCATTTATATTATTTGCGGCAAAACATCCCAAATACGAGGCGTATCTTCCCGTATGATGTTTCAAGGCAATATTTATCTCTTCACAATTCATGATCTATACTCGCGTATGCACTATCACTGTTCTATTTTCATTTATATTTAAAATCGCATTAGTTTCACCAAACATCAGACAAATTCTATTCTCATCTTTCGGTTTACCAAATGTCATATCTATTCTCAAATTACCATTCTTCTCGACAGATATAGCATTCTTAACCTGTTCACTTCTCAGGTCAACACCTAATATAGTTCTGCCTTGGAGAAAACTCTTATATGTAATCAGATGATCAGTCTCCAAACCCAGAGATTTCAAGGTAGCGTAATATAACCTACTCGCGTGGGTAGGGAACTTACAGTCAATATTAAGAATCATTTCTGAATTAATTGTAACCCCGAAATGATTCAAATCTTCATGTTGAAAATATAATGGATTAAAATTATATCCTCCATCATATGTCTTCATATCAACTATTATAATAAATATCTTATCGGGTATGACTTGTCCCCAAGGATTATCTGCGATCAATTGTGTTTGATTAGATGTTAGAATATATGATTTAAATAATGTCTTCTTGAACAGATATTCACACCCCTGCGGGTTTGCCCTCATGCTTGAATTCAATGCAATTAATGCATTCGTATACGGAATAACTTTATCGATCCATAATTTAATGGAATTAATATTATATTTATATGTTTTTCCGCTTAATGGAGTCATAATTGCCCATGCGGGTGAATGCAATTCAAGTCTCAATCGACATTCGACACTATCCAGGATATATTCGTGAAAACTACTCACATCCAGCATCAAAGGGAAACAAGTATTCACTTCATTCGTTAATTTACCTTCGTCTTTCTTAATATCATCTAAATCACCTGATGTAATAGTACTACTTGCTGTGTCTTTATTACGAAAGAATGCTATTCTTCCCAATGTATCTAATTTTGATGGGGATAAATGCTTAAGCAGTTTAATATAACCCGTATATGAATAAAATGGATTCGATTCTATAAGTTGTTCATTGAGATACAAACACACAGATTTGAATATTGTCTGACTTATAGAGTTCACAAATATGGCCTTATCTCCGTCTCCCAGTGCACTCCCATCCTCATTTGTTATATTTATGTTCATTTCCAAGGCCAGACTCGTTAAATCTAAAAAATGACCTTCTGAACTTTGTATTCTAAATTCGAGAAATTTATCAGATCCTTGATTTACTGGTAATACTTCACATGTGCGTCTAGCTGCTATTGAGGATTCAATAATGGCATGTCCTGGTAATTTTGGGAATCCATCAGTTATGGAATGAGAATAAGTGGGGACGGGGGCGTTGAGCCCCCCTGGTGTAACGTATAGAGCACCAGCCGACATACTAACAATATGACAGTTAACAATAAACTAAAATTAATTAAATATTCCACTTTCTTTTATTATTAAATTTCAATCGTTTCAATCCAATCTTTCTACTTCCTCCGGTTAATAACTTCTGTCCGACACCCTTCAATGTTTCTACACCTCTATTTCTCGCAGAATTTTTCAATGCAATACCATTATTAACATCGTTCAACACATTTTGTCCGTATTGTAATACTCCCGGAGCAAAGGTATTCAATAAGAATGGTATTGCTTTTCTGGCCATCCCGCCGAGAAATGACAATAATCCTCCGCCCCTCCCTCTAGCTTTATATAATATGATATCATCTAATCCTGCTCCTTTCACCCTCGAAGTATCAAAGAGTTTCAGGAATGATTCCACTGAAGGAGGGGAGAAACTGGTTCTCATCTTGACGGTTCGTTCAATATTAACTCAACTTGATCATTCACTCTCGTTTTATAGGTCTTAAATGTAGTACACATACAGTAGAACACTTGTCATTATATTGAATTAACCTTCCTTTCTGATCAGCGAGCTTAATACTCACTTGATCAATTATCTTTTTATTAAGTGGTTTGTACATTGTGGGATCATAATTAGATCTTAATGTATTAATATCAACTACTCCCAAAAGAGATACTAACTGATCGCCAAAATTAATGGGATCAATCAAATCACTATATATTAACATATAATTAATACCTGATTCAGGATCGGGTGGGTTTACCGCCTTCACACCAGACTCGTTAAAAATAATCTCTTTTTTATTGGTAAAGACATACAAAATTTCATTACCTGAGAACCCTAACATATCGCTTCCTTCTTTATCAAATTCCAACCCCACATAACCACTGGTAATATCAGAAGGTAGTATAATTTTTTTTTTCAAGTTAATAACCACTCTGTTTATTCCTGGATGATATGTGAACACAATTGAGTTTTTGTGGATGATAATACCCGTTATATGTTTAACTGCTATTAGCAGATTTACGTTAATATCCTCATTTATTGCCTCTAAAATCCTTGTCATATCACCTCCAATAATTTTGCTCATATCAATTTTATGGACATATTTATTTAATGTAGATTTCTCATATGTAATACATATCTTCAAATTCTTTTGTGGTATATAATGCGTCTTGGGGTAAATTATATTTTTCAGAGCAACCTCATAATCAATTTTATTATCTAATATAATGGGGTCATATAATTTATTAATGAAAGCCGAAGGTGTATTGGCGGGAAATAAATCGAGACTTGAATCGCTACACACGTATAGAAGACGTTCAGCCATCTCCACACTCTTATAACACACACTGAGTAAAAACATAACATCACAGAGTTTATATACTCACCTAATATGATATCCATGATGTTTCTTCTCTCCTTGCACCGCCTCCTTTATGTAATAATTGTTTTCTCACTTTTGTATTCCTCACAAAATCAAAATGTATACCTGATATATTTAATAAATGCTTTATTTCTGTTAAGTAATCAGAATCGATTCTTCTCGCTGATTTCACATTGTTTTCTGATAAAACATTTAATATTTCAATAATATTACGTCCAGTAATGGGGGTAAGAAGGTCACCATTCTCATCCCAACTCACCAAAGGATTTCTTTGCAATAATACCAACATTGATTTCACATATTCTATATTTCTCGCACTCACTCTTATGTGCATGAATCTTGACAAATCTGGGGTTTTCTGAGGTTTCACCGAGGTGAGAGCAGGTGGGTTGACCTGCCTAGCGGGAGTAGTCTTAAACTTGCGTTTAACACCACGCTTCAAGCATGCACCACCACCACCTCCTTCTAAATTCTCATCACCCTCCGATTTTACTAACTCGAGAGGTTTCCGATTCATAACTGAAGTTGGTACAAGATAAAATTCTTTCATGATTTATTAAACAATCTCGAAATAATATTTACTGCTAGAGGTAATATAATACTAAGAAGATTTCCACCTCTGATACTCAGCAAATATTTCTTTTTACGCTGAAAACCGATTTTCTTACAAGCTAGTGATTTAATCTCGTTCTTGTACTTTTTAAATATTTTAGGGTCTAATGGTATTTTATTCTTAATCAAATTCTTGAAAATCTCACTGATACAACTTATGTGTGTTTTCTTAAACTGTTGTAATAAACTCTTCCGATGATTGCGTGGGAGACTATTAAGTAATGTAATTAATTCTTTAAATTTTTCTAATAATGATTTTTTCATTGTACCTTCAACAAATCTCCTTCTTTGACCCACGAATTAAAAGTGGAATCATAACCTTTATAAGATACCAAATAATGCGTAATTCCACCAATTTTTTTTCGTTTCAATACTCTGTCGATAATATATTCTGGAGGTGGTATGACTGGGGTCAATTCTTCGCGATAAAATGTTCCTTTAATCTTTTCACCTTTCAAATCTTTCAAATGATATGTTGTTATAGGTTGAGAATTATTAATTCTATATATTTTAAATATTTCCTCTGTATTTTGTGTGTGAAACCCTCGGTTAAACGCGGATGATCTGCTAAGAGTCACTCTTGTTGTGTCTCCAACAGCCAATTTCTTACTGATTCGTTTCTTATTGGATCTTCCATTTTTATAATTTATCCGAAACTGATTCCTTATATCATTCAATGTCGTAATACCATGGACTTGCAATGGGGTTTTACCGCCAATCCCCGAGTGTGGAGTTGAATTATACGCATCTACTAATTCATTTAACACTTTTGAATAATTAAATGTATTGGCACTTGTCATATACTTGTATAATTTACGTTTCATCGTTTGCAAGCCTCTCTCTGCAATGGAAGCTTTTGTTTCTTTCGAAAATACATGATATAACTTTATATGCTTACTCTGGAGATAATTCTGTACCTGTTTATTTAGAAACTCCCTGCCTTTATCTGTAAATAATCTCGATATATTCTTCGCCTTTTCATTCTCCAATATGTTTTGTAATGCATGTAAAGTGCTCGGTCCGTCTTTCTTTTTCATGAGTACTGCTTGTAAATATCTTGAAAAAACATCGATACACACGAGAATGTATTTATATCCATCATTATATCTGGATAATTTAGACATATCACCCAAATCACAGGTTAATATCACTCTGGGTTTAGGAGCAATTATTTTCCTGCGAGGAAACTTCTTAGGTTTAAGAACGTATAAAGTATATGATCTTTCTGAATTTAAGAAATTTCTGACCTCTTTCAAGGTTATGGACGGGTCGATCTTTTTTACAGCTGTATATAAACTGTTTACCCCAGAGAATGATCCCGCAGAACCAGGATCTCTATAAACCTTTTCAATTAATTTTGTTCGCTCCATTGGTATACAATTTCGTAGGAATCCTGCCGTAACACATTGGTTCGCAACTGTAATGCTTCTGGTGTATTTAATGCAAGGTCTATGAATAAATAACCAAAGGGTGATCGTTTTATAGCAGATTTATATATATTTACAAATTCCTTATTTTTTCCGAACACTTGTCGCCCCAGAATCTCTACTTGTCCAAGATCCCTCATTTTAAATAAAGCAAAATGCGTGGCGTTTAAAGCCATGGTACGACTATATCGTCCTCCGTGAAATATATTTTGAGTAATCAGAATAATGCTTATATTATGATGTCTACCTTTAGTAAAACATTCGAGAATAATTTCACTGTTACCAGCTTTTAAAAATAGATCATCAACAATAATTATTGTATTTTCATCAGGTGATGCAATGACATTCTGCGGGTCGATAATATCTTTACTTAATGTTAATTTATGAGATATCTCTGAATCTTGTTCTAAGGGATGTGATGTCACCCCGCATATTATAATGTTATGAAATTTCTCATGGTATAACTTTATTAATTTTGATGTGAAATAAGATTTGCCACTATTCGAATAACCGGCAATGATAATCCTTGATGGATAACGAAATATATCAACGTCAGCAGATGTGTATGTTGTCAAGTTCAACATCTTCCCCTTATTATTTTTTAAAATGATCTAAAAGCTTCCTCTCTTTAAGTTGAATGAACTAAAAAGGGTGTTTACCATAGAGAGGTGACTTGTACACTGTAAGTGTTAATGGGTTTTCAAGATATATAATACTTTTAGTTCAATAAGGGGACGCAGTTAATGTGGGAGCGGGACTGCCTCATCGAAATTAGTTACTTTAGGGTGGCGGCTGACTGACCTGAGTTGCCGCAGATGTTATGTTCTACCTTGGGTGTGAATCGCATTACATGCCGTCTGTCTGACCTGTGTTGCCGCGGGTGTGATTTTCTACCTTGGGTGTGAAACGCATTACACAGTGGCGTCGGGGGGGAAGGGGTGGCCCATATAAGCTTAATGAGTCTCTCAGAGCGAGGAAAGTGTTTCTATTCGGAAATCGAGTAAATATTTCTACCATGGGTGTGAATCGCATTACATGCCGTCTGTCTGTCCTGAGTTGACCCAGGTGTGATTTTTCTACCTTGGGTGTGAAACGCATTACATGCCGTCTGACTGACCTGAGTTGACGCAGGTGTTCGGTAAGGAGAAGAGCGTGTGATTTTTCTACCTTGGGTGTGAACCGCATTACATGGTGGCGTCGGAGGGGGGAGGGGTGTACAAAAATCATGACGCAATACTTTTGGGGTAAGGTATATAAGCTCAATGAGTCTCTCAGAGCGAGGATTGTGTTTCCATCCGTCAAGCCTGACTGACCTCATCTTCCCCCACAGTATTCCTCTCATTAAGTTAAAGGACCTCATCTTTTCCAACCGCACATCATGGAGAAAGGTAAGTTGTACTTAGAAAATTCTTGTTTTTACATGTTTATTTTTTGTTGAAGCATACGAGTGAAATTTGGGTTAATTTTTGTTGAAGCATACGAGTGAAATTTGGGTTAATTTTTGTTGAAGCATACGAGTGAAATTTGGGTTAATTTTTGTTGAAGCATACGAGTGAAATTTGGGTTAATTTTTGTTGAAGCATACGAGTGAAATTTTTACTGGGTTAGTGTGTTAATAAGTGAAATTCTTAACAGGGGATAACATATATTCGAAATACTTGGAAGCATTGGTGAAGAGAAGATTATCGATTAGAAGGAGGCGTTCGTTGGTAATCGAGAAAGGCGGTGTACAACGCAATGAAAGGTTGTTGCAATTGGATAATGAGTGGGCACGTGTAGATGCTTTATGGAAGAAGGCTATAGAAACAGGTATGTATCCAATTGTGATCTTTTTGTTGTGAAAATGTGCTAGTCACTCGAGAAAAGATTTTCCTCTGTTCATTGAAATCTTAATATTTTGGGTTATGAATTGGATATGCTTTTTTCCTCTGTTCATTGAAATCTTAAAACGTATTATGTAAAAATTGTGAAGGGTGAAAGATTTTCCTCTGTTCATTGAAATCTTAATATGTAAAAATTTTTTTTTTTTTCCTCTGTTCATTGAAATCTTAATATTTTTTGGGTTATGAATTGGATATACTTTTTTTTTTTCCTCTGTTCATTGAAATCTATTTTTTTGGGTTATGAATTGGATATACTTTTTTCCTCTGCAGGAAATACACCTGATACTGTTGTCGCACAGCTTGGTGGTGAGAGTGCTAGTGTTGGTACCTCACAATGCGGAGGTGCGGATACTTCTGCCCCCATTAATGATGAGAGAGCAACTACCTCGCATGACGTGTCTGACACGCATAATAGTGAAGATGAGAGCCCAGAAGTTATTACATATATCCAGAATTTTAGAGGTAGACATACAGTGAGGAAATATAGTGTTCCTTCAACTTATAACAGAGAGTTAAGAATGTATTTACATGTTTATAGGGATTATTTTATAGAACAGATGCGAGATATGTATGATAGATCGCCTCTAGCAATGTCGCTCAGAATCCACCCAATTATAGTTATAAGGACATTACGTCAAAACATATCGGGTGATGATCAAAATGGACAATTTGTGATAAATTTAGCGTTTGAGTTAGTAAGTGAAGAGGAAATCTCTGAAGTATTTGATCGATGGGTGGGAACAATATTAGAAAGATACGAGTCAGAGTTGCAAGATCAGGAAGGATCTGGCTGGATCATAGATCAAATCGAATCTTTCAGTATCGAATATGTTAAAGTAGAATTCAGAGTGCAAGTGGGGTCATATGTGGCATATCCCGAGAAACTGCGAGGGAAGAAATATGTATTTAATCCAGAGATTAATGATGGGTTATGTGTACTGCGTGCTTTTGCTGCCTATCAATGTCATAAAAAGAACATGTCATGGCGTAATATTCGCAGAGCAGTTACTACTAAGAGAGGTTGTCTTAATCATGCAAAAACTTCTATAGATGATTTTCCCATTACGCGTGATAAGTTAGGTATATTAGAGAAGGAAAATAAAGTGTCATTATATGTTTATCAATTAAGAAAGGATCAAGATAGGACATTTATGGCTATGTGTCGTAAGGGGAATAAGAAATATAAGGACATTATGTGCGCGTTATTGTTGAATGAAAGACATTTGGTTTTAATCAAAGATTTTGACGGGTATGTTAGAACGATAATGAAGAAATCGTGATGTAAAGAAGCACTGTCATAGTTGTTTGATGAAGTTGAATACACAGGAAGAGTTAGATATCCACGAAGATGGATGTAAAATCAATCAGGTTCTCGTATTCCCCCCGGAAGGAACAACAGTACACTTTGAAAATTTTAGTCATACGCATTCCAACGAATATATCGGTGTATTTGATTTCGAATGTGCATTAGACACAACTCTCCCGGCAGGTAAAATTGAGTCTCGTCATAAAGCCATTGCCTATTGTTATATTATATTTGATCGCAAAGGAGAAATAGTGTGTATAAAGAGTTATAAGGGGGAGGATGCTGTTAATCATTTCATTTTAAATGTTAGTGGTGAATGGAATAAAATAAAGTTTAGAAGACAGTATCATGAAATCCATATGTCAGAGGAGGATAAGATGAGGCATGATTCTCAGAACACTTGTGAATTATGTGGTAACACCTTCAAAAAACCCAAGGACAAACATAAACACCATGACCATACTTTAAATTTCAATTATATTGGAGCCTATTGTGCACGTTGTAATATGCAGTGTAAAGACAAGAGAGAGAAATTATTGCTTTTTTGTCATAACATGTCGTATGATTTAGGAATAATTTTAAAGGAATTGAATGTTGATAAATATAACGTCGAAATTCATTCGAAACAAGGATTCAAATTCTTGAAAGTAGAGATAGGTAAGGTTAGGTTTCAGGATTCACTGTCTTTATTGAATGGATCTCTTTCCACGTTAGCAGAACAACATATCAAGGCAGGTAAATCCCTGAAATATACAGAGACTATTCTGAAAGATGTGCCTCGAGATGTCTTACCTTTATTATGTAAAGGAAAACAAATTTTGTGTTATGATTATATTGATAGTTTAAAGAAGCTCGATGAAACAAAATTACCGAGTAAAGATCATTTTTTTAATTCTTTGAGAAATAGCGCTATCAGCCAAGAAGATTATGAACATGCATTGAAAGTGTTTGAGTTGGGTAAATGTAAGACTTTAGGAGATTACTTGATGTTATATCTCAAGACAGATGTTGGTTTGTTAGCCGATGTCTTCATGGAGTGGCGTAAAACACTCAAAGATATTTATAAGCTAGACGTTAGTAATTATATAAGTTTACCATCATTCAGTTGGGATGCATTCCTATTGAAAACTAATGTAAGATTAGATATGATATATTCCCATGAATTATATGACTTGATTAAAAGGAATCTCAGAGGTGGGTTTACGTGCGCAATTAATCAGTATTCTAAAGCAGATAATCCCCTAATTAACCCTAATTTTGATGTTGAGAGTGGAATGGGCACTCATATTCTATATCTAGATTTCAATTCTTTGTATGCTAGTGCGATGGTTGAAGCTCTTCCACAGAATGGTATCAGAAAATTATCGAATGACGAGAAGAATGCTATCCTCGATGTGGGATTAAGTAATGTTTCCTGTGAAGGTCAAAAGGGATATTGGATAGAATGTGATACCAAGCACATATCCCCCGAGGTAGCTAGACTCACTGATGAACTTCCTTTAATATTATCACACATGAATATATCAGAAGAGATGTTATCTCCTTATTGTGAATCTATATTGAAAAATGAAGGTAGAAAGATCCCCAAATCTAATGGGAAATTAGTGGGCAGTCATTTATCTCAGAAAAATTATTTGATCAGTCTAGAATTGTTACAGTTATTACTGGAACTTGGGTTAGAGGTGGAAAAGGTTCATACCATATATGAATATACACAGACAAAATTTTTAGAACCTTTCATATCAACTAATATTGCACAGAGAACAGCTACAAGATGTCCTATCAAGTCAAAAGCCTTCAAATTAACTAATAACGCCATATATGGGAAATCATTGCTGAATATTACAAAGTATGCTGAGAAATATAGATATATCAATAATGAGAAAGCATTTATTAGAGCGAGTAAAGATCCTTTGTTAAAAAATATCACACATTTAAATCAAGATAGAGTGATTTGCACATTCAATAAAGATATATTAGAAGTTAAGCAACCACTTTATCTCGGTTTTCAAATTCTTGAGATAGCTAAAAAGAAATTGTATCATTTTTGGTATAAAGTTTTAAAACAGCATTATGGTGATGATGTAAGACTTCTTTATACCGATACTGACTCGTATATTTTTAGCTTAAAATGTAAAGATTTGTACACCGAGTTAAAAAGTGAACCATTGTTAGGTTATATGGATTTTTCAAATTTCAGCCCTGAGCATCCCTTATATGATGATAGTAGAAAAGGGGAGCTGGGGTTATTGAAATCTGAAATGTGTGATAACCATATTAGCGAGTTGATAGCCCTGAAAGCTAAAATGTATTCTGTCAAGATTGCTGGAAGATCAACTACTGTCAGCAGAGCCAAGGGTATTCCTTCGCAATTTATGCCATTATTAACACATGCAAGATATAAGAATGTTTTATCAAATGTAGATAGAGAATTATTCGCGTGTAAGTCTATAAGTAATGTAAAAGGTGAAATATGTACGGTAAGAATTAATAAGAGAGGTTTGTCAGCCTTTGATGATAAAAGATATCATTTGAATACTAATGAATCCTTGGCTTATGGACACCCTGATATTCCACCATCTAAACGTAGGAGAATAGAGTGATGTATTGCTTGTATAATAAATAAATACTGAAAAAAAATATTGTGTATTAGTGTTATCCTGAAATGTGTCTTTCTGATGATGAAAATGTTTTCCCTATGATGTAGGTACTATATCCCCTTATTAACTTTAATGAACTAAAAGGATCGACAAGATTCAGCCTGTGTGCGCGGTCATCACGTGACGTCACTACTATGTCCCCTTATTAACTTTTAATGAACTAAAAGGCTCGACAAGTTTCAGCTTGTGTGCGCGTGACATCACTGACCGCCGAGTAAACACCCTTCATTTGACTTGTTTAGACCTGTAGTAAGCATGCTTACCCCCAGAGGGGGGAATCCAAAAACTTGATCCGAGGAATTGGAGAATTTCGAAAACCCCATAGGGGGGAATCCAAAAACTTGATCCGAGGAATTGGAGAATTTCGAAAACCCCATAGGGGGGGAATCCAAAAACTTGGTAATACTGAGAAATTTTTGGGATTGGGGGGGTTGGGGGTGGAAGGAGGGACAATCCAAAAAACCTTGATCCAAGGAGATGGAGAATTTCGAAAACCCCATAGGGGGGAATCCAAAAAACTTGATCCGAGGAGATGGAGACTTTGATTTCGAGAAATTTTGGGATGGGGGTGAAAGTCGGAGGAGGGACCTTAAAAACTTGATCCGAGGAGATGGAGAGCACAAAATGAAATTCAAAAAAAATTCGAAAAAAATCGGAAAAAAATTCGAGGCGCGTGGGCGATCCGGACGACGCTGCAGAAGGCGCAGCAGAAGGCGCGGGCGGGGGTCGCGAAGGGCGCGGGCGGACGCGCGGGCGGGCGCGCGCGGGGGTCGCGAAGGGCGCGGGCGGGCGCGCAGGCGGGCGCGCGGGCTGGGCGCGCGGCGCGACAGGGGGCTCGCGAAGGGGGGGGGTCGTGGGCGGGGGGGTATTGGTTGGGGGGTCAAGGGTGAGGTAGTCTCGAGGGCGAGGTCAAGGTCAAAACCGGAAGTAACACCTAGGTGTGAAAAGGCCTGCCTCATGGTAAGCGAGAACCACATGACGCTTTAAACCACAGGACCACCCAACCCTACAAGAATGGTTACAATAATATATAAATACTGCTCGTGAGGCTAGTACACAAAACAGGGATGAGAATGAAATTAGCTTAGAAGCTTCCACACCTCCGTATCCCCTCGGATGGCGGCCCAACAGCTAGCTGTGTACTGGCTGCGCCATTCTTGTAGGGTTTGGTGGTCCTGTGGTTTAAAGCGTCATGTGGTTCTCGC
>NW_027195160.1:230000-297500 GCF_038502225.1 Cherax quadricarinatus
AAAGGAACTTCTGATCAGAATCCTGGAACCCGACTTCAATCCTGGGCAAGTCTAGACTGTGGACAAGTCTTTTTTTTATACTTGTAGTCTCCGTTTATCCAGTAGTAAATAGGTTCTATCGTAGCGAAAATCTTCCATATAAGACAGACAAGTTGTTGCTAAAAACAAATGAACAAACGCTTAGGACATTTGGTTATGGACACCTTATGGTCCTAGAGACTCGTTCATTTGAAATACACATGTCCCGTTGCTCGGTTGGTAGCGCACTCAGCTCACACATTGAGGTCCGTGGTTCGATCCGCGTTGCAGGTGGGAACATTGGGCGTATTACCTTAAGACACCTGCTGCCCCTGTTCATCTAGCAGTAAGTAGGTACCTGAATGTTAACCAACTTCGTATGGGTCGCATCCTGGGGATTAAATTAACCTAAGTTGCTCGAAATGCTCTGCATATAGTATGTCTTTGATGTTAGCTATGGTCTGTATAAGTTATATCATGTACTAGTAGAAACAAAAAAAATATTATTATTATTATTATTATTATTATTATTATTATTATTATTATTATTATTATTATTATCATGTGGCATGAGACTCATACGTTAAGGACAACTTAGCTGATCTGTAGTGTGATCACATTATGACAATCAGTAAGGTCCTAGAACTTACGTGGTAGCTCACGTGCCATTATCAGCAGATTCTTCAGTGTGAGCCGACTGTGGTGGCTGGCAACCAAGAGGTGAAGGTATAACAAGGTTATAATGGAATCTGGGCTGTAGAGGGATTGAAGCAACAAAATAAAGGAAATATTAGGTAATTGAGAAGGTAATTAAACCTATGATTTCTAAATAATTAAGTTTGTTAGGATTATATGGACAGTATCTGGAATATTAAGGCCTCAGGTCCCTAATATTAGAAAATTCTAAATACCAAAAGTTTGATTTAAACAATAATTTAATACATGAAGTTAAGCTATTATAATTACTTGTATTTCTCAGAGAATAGTAAAATTTTCCTAAATAATAATAAAATAATAATCATTATTTTTATTACTATTGTATATTAAAGGCAGCTGACAAGGCTTGTTTTTATTAGAAAACGTTTTTCGGCTGGAGAGTTTCATTAGGAACGTAATAAAGTTCATGTTTACACTTGAGAGAACCCCTCAAGGAAGGTTCCTTGATGTTGGTGAGGGGCTCTTGATTTAGAGAATTGGATCTGTGCTCCAGTTCCCCGAATTAAGCCTGAATGTCTTCCACATCCCCCCCCCAGGCGCTGTATAATCCTCCGGGTTTAGCGCTTCCCCCTTGATTATAATAATAAAAAAATACACTTGAGAGAGATGCTGTCCAATTAAGACTTGTGTTGTCAAGTGCTTGTCTTTTATCCCATACTTCTCCAGTTTCTCCTCATTCCAATGATAATAATAATAATAATAATAATAATAATAATAATAAGAAGAAGAAGAAGAAGAAGAAGAAGAAGAAGAAGAAGAAGAAGAAGAAGAAGAAGAAGAAGAAGAAGAAGAAGAAGAAGAAGAAGAAGAAGAAGAAGAAGAAGAAGAAGAAGAAGAAGAAGAAGAAGAAGAAGAAGAAGAAGAAAAAGAAGAAGAAAATATTAATCTAATAAAAAATAACAATAATAGTAAAAATAATAACAGCTGAAGCACTTGTCCTAGTAAATAATAAAAATGCCGTTTTAGTAATTTGAAAAAAAGTTATATGGGGAATAAATTACAAATGGACCAACTGAAACTACAAAAAACCACGGAATGTGATAAAATATTTCGTCTGTACCTTTTAATACAGAATGAGAGGAGACGGGTTTTATCTCACTAAAATCAAAGTTACACGTCAGGTGAACTATTCTAGAATCATTGTAAGTTATTCTAGAATAGCTTACAATGTATTTGCAACGTCAACAAGTTAATTCAGTATTAAGGGATGACTAAACTAGTGAAAATTAAGTATGTTAAACATTAATCAAGTTGGTCATATTCCTCAATTTTTCCTCTTTTACAGTCTTATTCAATTTGAATTTATCCACAAACCTGTATTAAAATATTTTATTTTGTGTTTTTTAATTTGATAAGATAATTATATAAAATTTGATAAGATAATTATATAAAAATTGTAAATTTGGCACTTATAAAACACAAAATAAATAAAAAATACTTCCAGTTAAGACATACCAATAATCGACACCATGCCTAACCCTTCTAGGGTAGGGTAGGTGCCTGAGTCCGAGCTTTTAGCTCATAAGACTGTCATTCCTATTTGCTCCCTTGGGGCGGGGATGGCAGACCAGAGAGGCCTAGCTTGTGGCTAGGCCTGGGGACAGTTGGTCCCAAAGATGAGGAGGTACTTGTGCCTCCTCCCATGGGAGACTTAGGTCTCAGACACTCCCTAAAGAGGGAGCCAAGGCCGGGCCACCACTTGGAAAAGGCCCGGGCCGGGAGAATACCGGCTAATCTTTAATAATAATAATAATAAGACATACCAATGTGTTTGCTCCCAACCATGAGAGACGCTCTCTAGTTAACACATAGAAACTAATTAACAATGAAAGTTTGAAGCTTATCAGAAAAGTCATTCTCCAGTAATTGCTCTAAATTCAACTATTATTGGTTTTTAACAATTTTAACGTAATTTAAAATTTAAACCTAAACAGTCTTAATTTTTAAGGTGTCATCCTTCAGGGACTGGTCACAGACCCGGCCGCGGGGACGTTGACCCCCGAAACCCTCTCCATGTATACTCCAGGTATACATGGAATGCATCAACATGAATATTTTGAAGCCGATGAGACATCTTCAAATACGGAACTAGAAGCCATATCATGATTTAATTAAATTGGCAAATTTGGACTCGTGGAACGCAATAACAGTATAAACCATGCTTTTTTAGTGTACAAATCCAGTACGTCAATGTTTCATGACAAATTTTAGTACATTGACAAATTTTACTAAACTTAGTGGGAACTATCCTAGCAAAAAAAAAATGCATCATCAATTAAATACTGAAGCCGTTCAGAAGGAGCAGACTCAAATATATTTAGCTTAATTTAATGGAATTAATATCTGACATTATTTCATATATAAAATAATACAGAGATAGTATAATAACCTAAGTAATATGTCAAGATATTTTAATAATGAAAACAAGACGCTAGATATACTAAGAAAATTTCCTAAATTTGCTTGGAAAAGATGAGTGAACTGTGGATATAAATCCAGATATACACTTTGAGGCCTAGTTCCCAGGTCTTTTGTGTATCCATATACTTTTACGCTACCGCACAGGGTGAATATGGGATACACAATAAATTAACCACTTCGGTGACAAAATCTAATATATACAATTGACAGAGGTGCACTTACACAATTGAATTACACTCTCCGCTGTCGTCGAATTAGGAGACATTTTTTCAAATATTTGAAGGAATGCTGCAGAGGGTCTTGGAAGACGTATATAGAAGGCATTCCAGTATGTTTGGAATGGGATCAGCTACTTTAGTCAAAGGACACTTTCTTTAAACATTCGAAATACATTAGCTTTAAAGATTCACCTGCTTTAAACACTAACCAGCTTTAAACATTCACCAGCTTTAAACATTCACCAGCTTTAAACATTCACCAGCTTTAAACATTCACCAGCTTTAAACATTCACCAGCTTTAAACATCCAAAACTTACCGGATGGGACCTTGTCTTGTTAAGCTAGAAATGCAAACTAAAAGTTGCAAAGAAGATAAAAAAAACTGAAAAAGAATCTGCCAGTCACTTACAGGTATCTTCTTCTTAGGGGTAAAATTAATGTAAACTTCTTATACCTCAGTTTGCCTTAAAAATCCACTTTTTCTTTAAGTTTCCCTTTCGAATTTAAATTTTTTTTCACATTGTACAATCAAACAAGAAAAAATACATATATTTGAATTGATTTTATTAGTTCTAGTAAACTCACAAAAAATCACAATTTGTTAAATAAACTTAACTAACTGTAATATTTACATCAAAAGCTAATCCGAAGATTCCATCGAGAAGGATATATCAGTGTTAAGAGTTTGAATGCGGTCGGGTGAAGCATTCTTCAATTACTACATGGAAAAATGGTTCAAGTAGATGGTAATTAGGTACCTGAGCGTTTGCCGATGTGGGTCGCCTCCTGGGAGACGCTCTAACAACCGCAATGGAAATAAAATGATCTAGACAATGATTTTATTGGCCAGCGGCACAGTAGGCAACTCTCTCGCCTCACATATTGTGTGTACGTGGTACAATCCCCGGCACGAGTAGAGACATTAGGCGTGTTTCCTTAAACCTGCTGTCTTGTTCACTTAGCAGTTAGTAAGTACCTGGGTGTTGCCGACTGGTGTGGGTCACATCCTGGGAGACAAGATTGAAGGATCACAATGGAAATAAGACAGAGTCCTCGTTAACGCACTGAGTTTCTTGGGTAATGCTGAGTGGCTTACCTTTCGGGTTAAAACTCAGCACAAATCTTATTTTATCCTCAGGATAAACAATCCGATAAAAATCGCCGTTTTTTTCTTCTGCGATTCTTCTTTGAGCAACATACACCACTATTCAAGGTTTAGAGACGATCGAAAGAGTCATTCTCCAGCTTCATAATTACAATTGTTTGACACACTCATTGTTATCGCACTCACCAATAATTCCCACTTTTTTAATAATGTTAGAAACTAGAAAAAAATGCATTTACACAGTCTGAAAGTATAATTACTTCGTCTATAAGGGTAAGTCATCAATTTTTAAATGTCAAGCTGTTCAAAAGTGACAGCCTTAAGTTTATCAAGTTATTCCTAGGAGAAGATATCAAGATATTTTAGTAAAACTAGCAAATTTTCGTCTACACAGTAAGATGGTTGAAAAAAGATACGTGAACAAACACTAAAATACATGTATATCAAAAAACGTTTCGGTCCTGAGACATTGATCAGGTCCTTGAACTGACACGTTTTCTAATAAGTATGTCGTAGTGTTTGCTCACGTGTGTTTTAAACCAAGTTTGAAGCCGATCTGGGGAGGCGTAATCAAGCTATCATACGGAAACTACTGTGCTGTTTACAGGTATTATTATTATTATTATTATTATTATTATTATTATTATTATTATTATTATTATTATTATTATTATTTTCATAAGTAAATGCTATATTTGCAAGTATAAAATTGGCAGTCTCACCTGTACAGATCAATAGTAGTCTGACGATCGATACCATGCCTAACCCTTCTAGGGTAGGGTAGGTGCCTGAGCCCGAGCCTTTAGCTCAAAAGACTGTCATTCCCATTAGCCCCCTTGGGGCGGGGACGGCAGACCAGAGAAGCCTAGCTTGTGGCTAGGCCTGGGGACAGTTGGTCCCAAAGATGAGGAGGTACTTGTGCCTCCTCCCATGGGAGACTTAGGTCTCAGACACTCCCTAAAGAGGGAGCCAAGGCCGGGCCACCACTTGGAAAAGGCCCGGGCCGGGAGAATACCAGCTAATCTTTAATAATAATAATAATAAGTAGTCTGAAGATCGACACCATGCCCAGCCCTTGTAGGGTAGGGTAGGTGCCTGAGCCCGAGCTTACATCTCACAAAACTGTCATTCCCATTAGCCCCGTTGGGGTGGGGATGGCAGACCATTGAGGCCTAGCTTCTCTCTACGAGCCCCGTGAGGGCGGGGAATGTGGCTACGCCTGGGGGCAGTTGGTCCCAAAGATGAGGGGGTACTTGTGCCTCCTCCCATGGGAGACTTAGGTCTCAGACACTCCCTAGACAGGGAGCCAAGGCCGGGCCACCACTTGGAAAAGGCCCAGGCCGGGAGAATACCGGCGAATCTTTAATAATAATAAAAAAGCAATCTGATTTTTTTTCCAAGATGCATCAAAGTTGAATATCTGAAGCGGGTCAGAAGAGGCATTCTGAAGTTACTGTACAGGAACCCTGCAGGAATAGGTAAATATTATCAGAGAACCGTTAAAGGTATCCCTCGATGTGGTCTCTAAAAGTTTTTTTACCATGTGCTCCAGTGTATCTTTTAAGGGATACTTAATGATAACGTTGTACCTGCTACAGATCATGATTATCAGTACAACGTATATGTACATGAAGAACGTATATGAACATGTACAACGTACATGTACAACGTATACAGACCTAACTGATAAAGCCCCTGGTACCTATTTTGTGTTAGGTGAAGTGGGGCAGCGGGTGTCTTAAGAAACACACCCAAATGTGTCCACTAGTAAATAACAAAAAGGCACAATACCGTGACTGGAACTAGTTCCGGGGATCGAACCACTGACCTAAATATGTGCACTGAATGCTTTACGAACCGAACTACGAGACACCTTGATATATGACAAAATTTGTTATTAACTCTTTAACGTTAATACCTGATAATTAATGAGGTGCAAATATTACCCTGACATATATAATGTACCTCATTTTTTTCATCTTTCAGTCACAATAGTTGCCAGAAATTTATCGGGTTTGCTCGACCTTTCCTGTCACAAAAACCAACAATTAACAGTTTATTGCTTTTCGACGAATGAGTAAGTTTATTAAACGAAAAAGTGATCCGAGTAACAATTAATAACGAAACTTAATTCTATTGCATCACTGATTAAAAAAAATAGAAAGTGAATTTTTGGTACATGGATTATATTACTCTCCAATAATCCACAAAATCGTCTGTCATGTACCAAGCTGCGTGTAAGTACACGAATTAAAAATATTTGGAATGGATATTATTAATTTTAATACGCAATAAGTGCCAAGAAAGTGTTCGAGGTCTCTGGTTGGTCAAGTGGTTGATGAGAAGCTTCGGTGTCCAGAAGCAGAACTTTCCTTAGCTTCAAATCTTCAGTGTCTCAGCTGCATCTAGTGACCGAGGGTGATCAAGCCTTCTGGTCTAGTTTAACAAGCAAAGTAATATACACCGAGAGGTGTGTATCTGCCTATATAAACTTTTAGATGTGTATCTCAGTGTACCACACAAAGTTAAACTTAATTATCGCTGTAGTGGTTAAAGGAATATTGACTAGTGGTGTAAAGGTGACGTGCCGTCTTAATAACCATTGTGTAGTAGACAGGCTTTAAACCTGTGCAGCAAGTAACCAAGTATAAATCACATATATATTCGGGTAGTTAAGGTGTAAATAAGGCAAGAGAGAAAACAGCGAGTGTGAGTGAGAAAGAGAAAGTGAGAATGTGAGGGAGAAAGTGAGAAAGTGAGAGATAGAGAGTGGAAAGTGATCAATATTCTACCCTCAAGGGACGTTCCTTGATGCAGGTGAATGACTCTTGAACCAAGAAATTAGACATGCCCTAAGTGCCTCCTATTCCCTCACTCTGTAGTCTTTACGGGTTCAGCGCTCCCCCATGAATGTAATAATAACATTAATAATAACGATCAATGTTCATGGTGAGTTCTCGTGATCAATATTAATATCAAAATACTGATGTCTATACTATAATGTTTATAACTGTGTTCAAAACTTTAGCGAATTTGTAAAATATTTTCACCCTAGTGTTGGTAAAGCTGATGTTATGGCAAAACAGGTTTTAGCCAGTGTTGCGGACCATAGTGTTGCGGACCATAGTGTTGCGGACCATAGTGTTGCGGACCATAGTGTTGCGGACCATAGTGTTGCGGACCATAGTGTTGCGGACCATAGTGTTGCGGACCATAGTGTTGCGGACCATGGTGTTGCGGACCATGGTGTTGCGGACCATAGTGTTGCGGACCATAGTGTTGCGGACCATAGTGTTGCGGACCATAGTGTTGCGGACCATAGTGTTGCGGACCATGGTGTTGCGGACCATGGTGTTGCGGACCATAGTGTTGCGGACCATAGTGTTGCGGACCATAGTGTTGCGGACCAAAGCGTTGCGGACCATAGTGTTGCGGACCATAGTGTTGCGGACCATAGTGTTGCGGACCATAGTGTTGCGGACCATAGTGTTGCGGACCATAGTGTTGCGGACCATAGTGTTGCGGACCATGGTGTTGCGGACCATAGTGTAGCAGACCATAGTGTTGCGCACCATGGTGTTGCGGACCATAGTGTTGCGGACCATAGTGTTGCGGACCATAGTGTTGCGGACCATAGTGTTGCGGACCATAGTGTTGCGGATCATAGTGTTGCGGACCATAGTGTTGCGGACCATAGTGTTGCGGACCATAGTGTTGCAGACCAAAGCGTTGCAGACCATAGTGTTGCGGACCATAGTGTTGCGGACCATAGTGTTGCGGACCATAGTGTTGCGGACCATAGTGTTGCGGACCAAAGTGTTGCGGACCAAAGTGTTGCGGACCAAAGTGTTGCGGACCATAGTGTTGCGGACCATAGTGTTGCGGACCATAGTGTTGCGGACCATAGTGTTGCGGACCATAGTGTTGCGAACAAAAAATGTGGAAAAAACGTTGCAGACAGTGTGTGTTGAGATGAAAATAGTTTTGTAGACAGCAGGTGTGGCCAAAAAAAGTAATGACGACAAATGTTACTTAGAAAAATATTCTCGCAAACGTGCTTTTAACAAAAGTGATTCTAAGGATATCAATTTCTAACAAGTGTTTCAAACGAAGCTGATTATAACAAAAAAGTTTTAACAAAAGTATTTTTCTTAAGAATGATTTTAACAAGAGTTTCTAACAAAGTTGCGGCGGACAAAAGTTAACCACAGCACCACCTGGGCCATAGCACCACCTGGGCCATAGCACCACCTGGCCCCTAGCACCACCTGGCCCCCTAGCACCACCTGGCCCCCTAGCACCACCTGGCCCCTAGCACCACCTGGCCCCTAGCACCACCTGGTCCCCTAGCACCACCTGGCCTTTAGCACCACCTGGCCCCTAGCACCACCTGGGCCATAGCACCACCTGGCCCCTAGCACCACCTGGGTCCTAGCAACTGGGCCCTATCACCACCTGACCCCTAGCACCACCTGACCCCGAGCACCACCTGGCCTCTAGCACCACCTGGCCCCTAGCACCACCTGGGTCTTAGCACCACCTGGGTCCTAGCACCTTGGCTCTAGCACCATCTGGTCCCTAGCACCACCTGGGCCTTAGCACCACCTGGGTCCTAGCACCTGAGCCCCAGCACCACCTGGCTCCTAGCACCACCTGGGTCTCAGCACCACCTGGGTCCTAGCACCTTGGCCCTAGCAGCACCTGGGCCCTAGCACCGCCTGGGTCCTAGCACCTGGGCCCTAGCACCTCCTGGCTTCTAGCACCACCTGGGCCTTAGCACCACCTGGGTCCTAGCACTTGGGCCCTAGCACTACCTGAGCCTTAGCACCACCTGGCTCCTAGCACCACCTGGGTCTTAGCACCACCTGGGTCCTAGCACCTGGTCCCTAGCACCACCTGGCCCCTAGCACCACCTGGCTCCTAGCACAACCTGAGCCCTAGCACAACCTGGGCCCTAGCACCACCTGGGCCCCAGCACCACCTGGGCCCTAGCACCATCTGGGCCCTAGCACCACCTGGCTCCTAGCACTACCTGGGCCCTAGCACCACCAGGTCCTAGCACAACCTGGTCCATATCTCCATCTGGTCCCTAACACCACCTGGGCCTTAGCTCCACCTGGGCCCTAGCACCACCAGGTCCTAGCACCACTTGGTCCATGTCACCAAATGGTCCTAGGGAGTCATTCATGCATCATCCACCGTCATCTTAAGGTGATTATCATTTAGGGCAGAGAATGATTATTTTAGTTTCTTCGTAACCTGGAAATTATCATGTTAAGACAGTCTAAAGATGATAATCAAATTTTCACTTTACCCTGAGAGTTGTCATGTCATGACAGTGCAGGATGATAATCCTAGTTTTACTATACCCATCGAATTATGTGAACGCTGTATGGATGTTAATAGTTTTACAGTTCCGTGGAAATTATCATATTAATATGAATATCATTTGAGGCGGTAAAACGTTGATTATCCAAGTTCCAGAGTACCATGAAAATTATGCTGTTAAGACAGTGTAAGGATGATAATCTTAGTTTCACTGACACCCGAGACATAATGTGGCATAAAAGAGTAATTATTTGTTTAATCACAAAGATTGTAAATTATATATTAAAGGGTCTTGTAAAATGCGCATGATGGGGATACTTCCTGAAGATGAGGGATGAAGGCTATAACTAGGGATAATTCCTAAAGGTGTGGGGAGAAAGAAGTAACTGGGAATACCCTCTGAACGTATTGACTGATGGTTAAAGCTGTGGATACTTTATGAAGGGTCTGACTGGAGGGTATAACTGGGGATACTTCCTGAGGTGCTGACTGGAGAGTATAACTGAGGATGAAACATATATGCTATTATTGTATTTAAAATAAATACTAAACCTGTATAGGTGATATAGCGCTAAGAGACATGCGTATTAATTATGGTTGTTTACCTTTCAGTTAACTGAGAATTACCAGCTCTCTGGGTAACGGTTCACATAACTTGAAGGTTAGTCCTTGTTTTATACCAGTTTTATTGGTATTGTTTTGTAGTCTAGCCATGGGAGAAATGTTGTCTTTATTTCCATTGTTTTACACGACAAACAGAACGAATATGAATATTCACAAAGAGGATTAAAAGCATTGCCTACCAGTCTTGATAGATTGCCTAATTCCTCAACTCTTAAGATATCATTAAATTCTCATACTCATCAAAGACTTTATGTCTTTGTCTTTGCCAGGGAGGATATCTTACCTCTGCTTCCGTTATATAGTGTATTAGATACACAAATAACCCGCACATAAAAGACAGAAACGTCGTCGTAAGCTTCTGTCTTTTATGTGCGGGTTATTTGTGTATCGTTCCAGTCACGGTATTGTGCCTTTTTGTTATTTATTTATAGTGTATTAGAATTTTCCATTCGTAGTTAGGTTACTTTCTCCTCCCCTATATGCAAAGGAGAACATCCAAACCCATTTTTCCTGGTGAATTAAGATGAAAGTAGCGATCCTAGTCACCCGAGAGCGTCAGTCTCTCCAAAGTGAGATCACTGGAACTCAACTTTCCGTTTAAAATAGTACCCAGATAATTTTGTCTGTTGCGCAAATAGTAACTGAATCTATTCAGCACACAAGCAAATCGTCTCTAATAGATATAATCAGCCTTGCTGCATGCAAATCTGCCAACAAAATTTTTTAGAGGAATTATTTTCGAGGCACTCCATCACAAGAATAAAAAAAACTGGAATTTTGAGGAATCGCTAGCTGTCAGTGTTAGGGTGTGGTGTATCTCTGGTATTAAGCCTTACAAACAAACGAAGTATTAAAAAAACAGGTCTCTATCATCTTTTTTTCACGCTTGGCAGTCCTTTTCAGTTCTGTCTAGTATTGACAAATTCGAGTTTTATAATTTTGCGTATTTATGTGGTCCGTGTCTCGTCAGAATATCCTCGCTATCCAAGGTTGGGTCCTTAACCTGGATCTTAGTCTGCAATGTTCGTATTCTTCAAACTTTTCCTTACCACGACCCTATGACATCTGTACTGCCACGGCCATCATCCCAGGCGTGTTAAAAGTTTTGCATGAAATCTAAAAGAACAGTAGATGGATTTCAGTCGCTGCATTGCTCGAGAAATAATAAGCCTAGCGCCCGCCTCTTTCTCAATAAACGTAAAATAATAATGCAGAGTGGTCATAACTTCATACCAGTGTTGGATACTCGAGGACTGGCCTATGGTAGGTGATACACAGCAGCTTCAACGATAACCTACTTAGGTTCCTGGAGGAATGTCTCATAATTGCAAATCTTGTAGCTGGTATGTCCCTGTTGATGTGTAGCTTCAGTGAGAAAGAGAGGTTAGCAGGAAGCCATTTTGTATCCGTTGCCTCTCGTGGCTTATTTTCTCCCACGTGTTATTTGTATTTCGTCTCTTCATTACTTATCACAAGCAGTAACCTGCTCGATTATTCCTGCAATCGCATCCTCAGTTGTTCGCTCACATCTTCATTGGGTTTGCACCATGTGCAAACAGTGACACCGTCACACTAGACATGATAATTAATAATAATAATAATAATAATAATAATAATAATAATAATAATAATAATCACTGACATCAATCACATACTATTATACAGAAAGCTTCTTGTTATGCAGAGCATTTTGGGAAAATTGCGTCAATTTTGTCCCCAGAATGTGACCCACACTAGTTGACTAACACCTAGGTACATATTTTACTGACAGATGAACAGGGACATCAGATGTCTTAAGTAAACGTGTCATATTATGAGAAAAAATCGTGTCATCTGATTTTTCATGAAAAAAAGATAGGCTGGTGATTGGCTTGTGGAAGGAGTGGGCGAGAGTGGCTGACTGAGATGAGGAGGGGAACGTATATCAAATTTACTGGGACATGTGAAAATGATGGGTGTGGTGACTTGTGAGTGAGGGGTGGCTGGGGTGTGTGATTACAATTTTGGAGGTGATGGAATATGTGTGAGGCGTTGTGCTTGCAAAGAAAGAAGCAAGGAACGGAGGGAAGCCATGGTGATGGTGCTCTGTGGAGTGTTGGTTACATCTGCGATCCTCTAGTCCTGTAATTTACTGGTGTGATTGACATACCACGGGAGCAATGACATCTGTTAGTTACTGCAAGACTGAATTATGGTTCAACCTCCTCCCTTTCTCATTTCGGATATACAAGCGATTATTTTTTTTTTCTGTGTTAGTTGTTTCAAGATTGTCCCGATAACACTTGTTCTTGAGAATTTGTTTGCATTTTAGTAATTTGTCTTTGCGTCGTATCAGGTTTTCTTTTCTTTGTTGATACTGCGTCATATCAGGCTTTCTTTGTGATACTGCATCGTAACAGGTTTCCTTTTCTTTGTTGAAACTGCTTCGTAACAGGTTTTATTTTCTTTGGTAATGCTGCGCCCTATCAGTTTTTTCTTTGTTGATACATCCCGGTTTAAAAATATTTCAACCACTGGATTTCCCATGAATAATTCTTTCAATATGTCTCTGATCTCAGCCTCAGCCTTGCTAGTCCAGTCTGTCAGCATAGTTTCTGATCCCCTTACATGTGTTGTATAGCTTAGCTGAGTATCATAGTACCATCAATAGTGACTGTATGACATCATGGGATGCAGCATGAGTGAGTGGGACGCGCTACCTCGCTCTCAGTCCACGGATAGACATACAGCAGGCAGTAACATGGCAGGCTGGGCCCCTTCCCTTACAACAGTCTGACAATATATAGCGTTACCATCCACAAGTGTGTTTTATCTTCAACCATCACATCTCCTTCCGAACCCCCACGACAAATTGGTGCCAGTGGTGTGGGCGTAAAATTGATAATTACGCCGATGCACGGAGATAAATTCTCTCAGCCGACGATTTGGTGTGGTCAATAGGCCGACCTACCTCAAGCCAGCTACCTCAAGCGTCTACCAGCCTCTGCATTATTCGCTGGTCAGTCTCTGTGTATTAGTGTTTATTCTGCTTATTTGCATCACTCCCGAGGGGTTGATCCGAGTTTGCGAAGTAAGCCAAGCTACTTAAGCCAGTCTGTGGTGGGGGAGTGAGTCAGAACAAGCCCAATCAGCCCAAGCCTTACACCATCCAGCCTTGCCTGCCAAGCCAGCTTTGCACCCTTGCTGTGCTCATCGTTAGAAGTTATCAAGCCATTCTGTGTGAAGGGTTAAGCCAAGCCAGCCAGCAACTAACCCAAGTGACTAACCCTGTACCCAAGCAAGCCACGTGGGTACAGTCTTCTTCATCGCTTTGTGCTTCAAGTTCCAAGCCATTCTGAGTGCTTTATAATCCCTGTGGTGTTGTGGTATTTTTGTGGGTTTGTTTTTACGCCAGCCCGGCTTAGAATATCTTCATGCCTAGTGAGGGTGTCCCCAGTGTGGCTTACACCGTTCATCCAATAGGCCCAGTCACCACGCGGTGTCTGACCACCGCCCTGCCTCACCCACTCACCTCACTCACTACCACTGTTTTTACCCTTATTACGGCTTCTAGCATCATATTTTAAGGACCACATAGGGGGTCAAGAGCCAGGTGTGTTCTTTCGTCAGTAGCGCCATCGTAAAAAGCCTCCTGTGTGGGTCCATCGTCGATTTAAGCACAAATATGTGGAGAGTAGCAGCAAACGCAGCCAGCCACGAGACTCCTCTACCCTTCACTACCATCAACCTCATTCTACACCACGTCGTTACACTGTTAATGAATAATATTTTTCATAGAGACATTTGCGAGTGTTGAGACTATTTTCTTGACTGATTTCATAGTGACACTCAGTAACTATTCATTAGACTCAGTGTTTATTATATACAGCTTGCAATATTTTTTTTTCTCTTCTTTCTTCAGTGTTAATTTTCGTGCATTATTTTATGTCTGTTGTGTTGTGTTTCTTTTTTTTATATACTTGAAGTAAGTACTTTAGTGTTTTTCCTTGTGTGCAATATATAAGCAGTATAAACCTTGTGTTACACTTCACAATTATCTTGTGTTCACAGTATTGCAGTGGAGTAATTCAGTAATTTATTACCTTATATTCAGCATTAAAACTCAGTGTTGTCTGTTATATTTTTTCTCCCAGCATTTGTGTATTCTTGCTGTTTTTGTTTTCATTCATTTGCCATTTTATTTTATTTTTTCTCTGTGCGTTGAACATTCTTGTGTTAATTCTTTTCATTTAACCTGTGTCTAATTTGTCTTATCTCCACAGACAATAGTGCCATTATTTTGTTCAAGCAAGACAATTATTTTACAAATTTTTCATACCTCAAGTTTCATTGCAAGAAAATTCTAGTATTGTGTTTATATTGATGTGTTGTGTTCTGCATCACTTTAAGTGTTCAAACCTTTTTGTTCTGTGTTTTTTGCATCTATTATTCTTATATTTCATTGAACAAATTCACTCTTAGTGCATTTTTTAAGTTCTTATTTTAAAGTAAATCATTCTTTTGTTTGTTCAGTAAGTGTTGCTTAAGCTGCAATTAAGAGTTAAAGTGTTCAATCAGTTCATTCCATGATAATATTTTTTTTCTTGTAAACTGTATTTTCTTGTGTGTAATTTCTTTTATCATTGCAACATTGATTCATTTTACAATAATTCTTGTGCAACCATTGTGTTGCCATTAAAATTTTTCTTGCAGAAATTTTATGTAGTGTTGTGCAGTACTTTTGATTAGTAATTCTTATTTGCAATATTGCTACAGTTTATTTCAGTGCAATATTCTGTGATTTCAGTTTCACAATTTCTGTGCATAATATTTTGTTCCTTGTGTGTCACTTAATATTTTTTTATTTAGAATTGCTTTTCCAGTTTGTTTTAAGTTTGCACAAGATTTATTGGGTCCATTTTAACATTTTTGATTGATTTTATAAATTTTTTTATTGTTGAATTTCCCTATTGCATTGAGAGTAAAGACAATTCACTGTGCCATTAACTCAGTTTAAAGTAAATTTGAGCAAATTAGATTTGAGTAAAGTACAATTTCTCTTGATTTTTAAAGTGTTGCTTATTCAGTTGAGCATTTTCTTTTGTGAGTGTGAGTTTTCCTTGCTTACAGTGTGACTTGTCAATTTTTATTTACTTATGCAGAATAGTTAAGTAATTTCTTCCCATTTAAGTTTACTGTGTTGTGTGTTCCTCAGTTACCATTTCTTTTATTTCTCTAAATTCTTGTTTTACATTTTGCAAACATGTCTCAAGTCTTCTTGATCGATGCCTCAGCACATTCTGCTAGTACAACCATTAATGCATCAGTCCCAAATTCGAGTAATTCTTTATCAAACAATAGACACACGCAGACTTCGAGCCTTCACAATTTTAGTCGTGATCCTTATGATGCTATGCCGTTGTTCAGTTGTAACCCAGACAACCTGGAAGGATGGTTTACTGCTGTTTGTGCTAGAGCAAATGTCTCAGTAGAGGGTCCTCGATCAGAGAGTTGCCTAATTAGTATTGGAAAGGAGAGTTTAGCTCGTTCACCAGCTGCCTTGTATGTCTTCAACTTGATCCGTATGAAGGACTTTCAGGATCTAACCAAGTGGCAAGATTATGAGCAATTAATCCTTAACTATCTTGAACCAGTACGAGAAACTGATCCTTTTGTCGTTCTTAAAGAATTAGTGTGTACAGCTCCGAGGCCAGAGGAATCATTAGATGAGTTTGCTCTTCATCTAAATAACCTAATGTCCTCATTTGTTAAGGCAGGTCAAAGTTCTAAGTACCTTAAAGACAATGATAAACCAGCTCTTGAGGGGTTTGCCAAATTAGCAGCATTCGGAGTTATTAAACAGCTAATGCCACCAACATCAATGTATGTGTATAATTCCAGTTCTCTAAATGCCACAATGGGACCGCTTGCAGCTCTTATCCATGTGCGTAATTTGTGTCCCGAGGGAACCTTCCCCTATCAAAAGCCTAAGTCAACCACTTTGTCTAATCCTGTACCTCCTCTTGTTTGTGCTTCAACCAAAACTCCCAATCTAAATCACTCACGACCGTCATCCAAAGCTAGTGTTAAGAGTTATTATTCCCATAGCACTCGTAGCATGTACAGTACCCATAGCCAAAGAACTTGCTATAATTGTGGTTACCGTGGCCACATCGCGGTAAATTGCCCTGATAGTCGCTCTAAGAGGCATTGTAATGCTGATAAGTACCAGTCCGATTTGCCTTATTGTACTTATCACAGAATTCATGGCCATGACCTATCCGAGTGTAATGCTCTCTATAACCTCCAGTACTCTAGATCCTTCCGTGGCCGTTCCAACCGCAGAGCCAGGAGAGGAAATAGAGATCAGGGTTCTCAGAATAACCAGAACCAGCCTCATTCTTCCAGTTCGGGGGAATCCGAGCGCCCCAGTCTACTCGTCCAGTCGTGACAGTAGGCGATAATGAGTACACCATCCCTGTTCACAATTCCTATGAAACCTTAAGCAGTCTTGAGAATGACAACCCTGCTGTTGATGTTGCTTCACACGTCTCTGACGTAGAGGAATTTGGGGATGAAGTGGAACATGCCTTCTCCGATTACAACCCACCCTTCTGTTTGCACATAACTCCAAATGAAACGATAGGTCCTATAGTACAAGCTTCTATCCATAATGCGCCCGTTCATGTGTTCATGGACTCTGGTGCGCAAGTTAATATCATCAGTTTGTTTAAAGAGAAGCAGTTACGACGTGTCCTCGTTGAACCAACTACTGTAACCTCCCTTAGTGGAGTAGCTGGTTCCCTTCTGCGTGTCCGAGGTCAGACTTCACTCACCTTTTCTATCCAAGGTAGAGACTTTACTGCTTCTTTTCTTGTTGTCGACTAGATTACTTTCCCTGGTGACCTTCTACTGGGATTTGTTTCTATGAGAGACTTACGTATTGTGCTTGACCCGTACTGATGGCATGCCCAAATTGACGACTTGATCGTTCCATTTTGGGGTTACTAGCTTGGATCAGAGATATGCCATACTGCCGCAGAGTACGATGTATGGATTAAGTCCTTACAAGCCAATGCATTTTCCAGTAGCGTACCCAAGCGGTCAGGCACTATTAACTCTGTCACTCCCATCTGTGTTCCACCTATACCTTCAGACATGCAAGATAGTGTATTGCCTCAAGTGTCCAAGGACGCTCAGACTGCCTTGAGTGCTCAGCCTATCCCTGCAATGTCTGCTAATCCAAGTAGTAGTTTCTCCACAGGGGACGCCTTGTCGGAAAACGATTACTTGAAACTAGTAATGCCATCTCTTGTTGATGTCACATGCCGTCTGCAGAAAGATGTCTCTGTTGCGGCTAGTGCTCTCACTAGAGTGTCTGTTGTTGTTCCTAGTGTTCCAGATGGTGATAACGTCCTAGTTGACAGTGATTCCTGCAAGGTCAAGGGTTTATTTGTTGAACCTTCCTTACATGTTGTAAGAGACAGTAAAATCCATTTATTCCTTGCTAACACTTTGGGTCACAGTGTTCGTCTCAAAGCAAATACCAATCTCGTTGACCTGGTTCACTATCCTTACCCTGTTCAAGTACAGGATGACGTGCCACCTGACCAGTGGGTCGGTGCTATTTCAACAGGGGAGACCTCATCCGCTCCACTGGATCAATTCATTCCACCAGTTGAGGAGAAAAACTTAGCTCCCACGGACTTCCCAGACGAAGTCAAGCGTTTGTTGACTCTGTTGAACAAACGTCGCCTTACCAGGTGAGAAGATGGGTATAACGAACTTACTGTCCCATCGTATTCCACTTGAACCTGGTACTAGACCTGTCTATATACCTGCATACAGAATGCCTCATTCCCAAGTTGCTGTCGCAGAAGAACGGATCAATCAAATGCTCGATGATGGAGTTACTGCACCTAGCAATTCACCCTGGAATGCACCCTTGATCCTAGTGCCTAAGAAGGACGGTCCTTGGCGCCCGGTGATTGACTTTAGGAAGTTAAATGCGAAAACTATTCCAGATCGCTTCCCACTTCCTGTACTTGGTGATCTTTTACGTAACATCGGGGATAACAAAGTCTTCTTGACCCTGGACTTGTTACAAGGGTTTTGGCAAGTCCCTCTTCACGAGGACAGCCAAGAGTTAACTGCATTCTCCACTCTCACAGGTCATTATCACTTCCTTCGAATGGCTTTTGGATTACGATCCTCTCCTATCACATTCTCTAGGCTCATGACCAATATCTTTAGAGGTCTCATAGGTAAAGCACTTATGGTGTACTTAGATGACGTAATCGTCATGTCCTAAGACGTGGATACACATCTGAAAAGACTTGATATAGTACTTGGTAAGCTTGAAGAAGCTAATTTAAAGATCAAACTGTCCAAATGTCAATTTTTCAGATCAGAAATTAAGTTTCTTGGTCACGTAGTCACTCCTAGAGGGGTTACGACTGATCAAAGTAAAGTAACGGCAGTATTAAATTTTTCATCCCCCAAAACTGCTGATGCTGTAAGATCCTTTGTAGGTCTAGCAGGTTTCCATAGATCTTTCATTGCTAATTTTTCTTCAACAGCAGCTCCGTTAACTGAATTGCTTAAGAAAGATACTCCTTTCGTTTGGACCTTCCGTCAAGAAAGAGCATTCCAGACACTTAAAGAAAAGCTAACGTCCACTCCCATTTTGAAATTCCCAGATTTTTCTAAGCCCTTCTATCTGACAACTGATGCTAGTTCAATTGGCATAGGTGCCGTACTAGCTCAGAAGACTGATGGCAAGTACAACGCAGTTGCATTTGCTAGTAGAGTCCTTACGAAGGCTGAACGTAATTATACAGTAATGGAGCAAGAAGCTTTAGCAATAGTATTGTCTTTAAAACACTTCCAAGACATTATTTACCAGTACCCTGTTCATGTCTTGACAGACCAGACCATGCACCTCTGATACCTTTATTCCACAACAAACAACCTACTGGAAGGTTAGCCAGATGGACTTTGACTATGTAAGAGTTCAACCCCACTTTTGAACATTTACCTGGCAAGTCAAACGTAGTCGCAGATACTTTATCGCGTCACGTTAGTATAGTAACTGCTGACCCTCCATTTACTGCCGAGGATGTAAGGAATGCCCAAAGAACAGATCCCATGTGGTCTGGTGTGATTCCTGCTCCAGGAAGATCTTATTCTGACTGTGAAGCCACCAGCACCCATTAGTGACTTTCTAATGAGTCAAGAATTACTGTATCGAACAGCCGAGTTGGGTACTCCTAGCAGAAGAGTATACCAGTTAGTAATTCCACAGCCACTAGTGAATGTAGCTCTACAGCTAGTTCACGATGCACCAGGTGTTGCACACCCTAGTATGGATCGTTCTGTGAAACAGGCCAGAATGAAGTACTTTTGGCCACGCATGGCAACTGACATTTCAGAGTATGTTAAGAAATGTAGTGTTTGCATGCAGCATAAAGGAAATGTCAATGGTCCTAATCCAGTCCAGGTGTATCCAACCACTAGTGAACCGTGGGAAAGAGTTGCCCTTGATTTGTTAACCAATTTTAAATGTTCCCTCCAAGGCAACAAACATCTGCATGTTATGGTAGACCATTTCACCAGATATTGTGACTTAGTTCCTATTGCAGATAAGACTGCTGAGACAGTAGCTAAAGCGTTTAAAGAACGCATTATCTGCAGGCATACCACCCTTAAGTCCTTAGTAACAGATAATGGAGGTGAATTCTGTAATGAGATTCTTGAAAATTTGTGTACCTTGTACAAGATCTCTAAATCCACCATTGTTCCTCATCATCCTGCCAGCAATGGGTTAGCTGAACGAACCAATAAGAAAGTACTTCATGTCTTGAGAGCCACTATCAACCCCAATAGTGAAAGTTGGGATGAAGTAATACCAGATGTTCAATGTGCCATAAATTCTGCTTACAATGCTTCCATAGGTGATACTCCACATTATGCATTGTATGGTGCAGACAAGCGTTTACCATATGAGTTGTTATATTCCACTCCGAAACCCAGTTACAACCCTGATGATTTCATAGCAACTCATACCAGCATAGCTCAGAGTGTTTTTAGAAGAATCCGTGAAACACTTCAAAAATCAACAGCAGAATTTACTAGAGTAACTAATACCCGTTGTGGCATGCAAAGAGTACGTAACCTTTATTCGGCGCATGGACACACCCTCATTTACAGGCTATCTCCCCCAACCAGCGAACCAGGTTGCTAAGAGTTGATGATGGGGCCCCATCGTTCAACTAGTGACCAGGTTCTAGCCAATAAGAAGGTGGGATTGACAATCGCAGAGGTTATGTGGATACCGCTCTCCTGTCTGCCCTTGTCATTCCCACTCTAGAGCTGGTTGAAGCACGGTCTGCTATCTTGTGGCTTCTATTTCTGCTTTGCTTACCGTGGAGTGCACTATATTTATCACTGTACATAGTGTACATATTGCTGTTATAATTGGTGAAGGATAATATAAGTCTAAACTTTTTCTACTGTGTTTATTTGCTCCCATTACACCTGGGATAACAGGCCATTTGAAATCCTAGGTTGTAATATGGGTAGCCTGTCCGAGAGCTGGACTTAGAGAAACGGTTGAGCTTAGGGTGAAGCTTGTAGCAGGAACATTGTGTAGCTTGCTGTTTCGCTTCGCTTTACAAATTTTGCGTGTCAGTTGCTTATGATCAGCCTTGCTATTGTGTGATCGTTCAACAGCTCGCTACTAGCTTGTTCAGTGTGCTCGCTTCGCTACGGCCAATCTTGTGTGCAGTCGGCTTTGCTTGTATGCGTATTCTGCAATCGTACTGTGCATAGCTAAGCGTGTTCTGCAAATTAACGTGTTACGTTGGGGTATTCGTACTGTGCATAGCGAATAACTTATGCCACCTAGACGAGTCAGACGCCTGGTGTCGGCATATACTTTGCATAACCTACCTAAATTGTCCCTACAGCGTTGTTGGCAAATTGCTCGTTCCATTGGCATTCCCTATAAACGCACTCTCACAGCTGCGCAACTGCGTTCACTTATTGCTGACATACTTATTGAAGAAGAGATGGCACATCAAACTCCTCCCTTTACGGGAGCTAGGGAAAAAACTACTATGTTCTCGCAGGAGGAAGATGATACACCTACGGAGCAAAATGGTCAGTATAGTGCAGCTGGGTTGTCTCAGGGTGAATCAGCGTCGTTGGCACTTGAGCTGGCAAAAATCACGCTGGAGCAAACTAGGGAACAGAGAGCATTCGCAAGGGAAGAATTTGATAGGGAAAGAGAGAGGAGGCAGTTTTCGCATTCTGTAAACGATTTCAGTTTACAAAAAGCAGTACAGCTTGTTCCCCGCTTCAATGAGGCCGAACCAGAGCAATTTTTCGAAAGCTTCGAAAATCAGGCTCGAGCCTTGAGGTGGCCGGAACAGCACTGGGCAGCGTTGGTTCATACAGCATTATTGGGTAAGGCACAGGAATTTACGTCGGTATTAACTGACGCTGAATTCTCTGATTATCAAGTAGTGAAGACCACAGTGTTGGGAGCATATACATGTATCCCAGCTAAATATCGTAAGACCTTCAAATTGAACAGGCGGCAGCTTGGTCAATCCCTGGTGGACTTTGTGAGACAGCAAACCAAAGCTTTTACCAGCTGGTATAAAGCGAGTGGTGTCTCTAACTTTGAGGAGCTGGTGCAGCTTATTCTGATTGATAACCTGCTGGAGTCTGTGGGACCAGAGATTCGTGTCTTTCTGCAGGATCGTGACTTAACCACTGCATTGGAGGCGGCCAGGTTGGCTGATACCTTCGAAACGAACCGCTCCTTGTCCGAGCGGTCCCGTCTCTCTTTTCAACAGTCTGGCGTGAGCAGAGATCGACAACATTGGAGAATGAAGTGCCAGCCGGAGGGAGAGCGTCTACGTCATCCAACCAAGTCACCTGGTGAGCCACGCTTCTCAACATATGGTCCCCCTGCGGAGAGGCAAACTACTTATGGAGCATCTCGACAACAATATCCAGAGAGGCACCAGCCAGAACGACACCACTTGCAACGTCATCAGGGAGTAAAGGGCAAGCCTGTCGTCTGCTTCAGGTGCAATAAAGTAGGTCACATCAGTTCCAACTGCCCCCAAAAACCTCAACCCATCGGGAAAATCTCTAATATCCCTAGTAACATGTCCCCTAGAGAAGTAGAAAAAGGTATGGCCCCTTATTATTGCGAAAGTCTTATTTCCCTTCAGGAAAACTCAGAACCAACTAAAGTAAATACCTTTAGAGATACTGGAGCATATTGCTCACTTGTCAGAGAAGGAATATTACCCCTTTCAGAGAATACTTCCTTGAATTCCTCAGTTTTATTGGAAGCCTATGGAGGAGCTATATATTCAGTTCCTTTGCATAAAATTTATGTACAGTGCAAATATTACACTGGGTACTTGACTGTAGGTATCTCAAAAGGATTTCCCATGAAAAATGCCATGTTATTACTGGGTAATAACATTACTACTGTTACTTCGTGTCCTGAACCTATAATGATTAATGCTTCTCCAGTGTTGGCCATAACTCGGGCAACATCCCAAGGGTTGTCTGGGGAGAATGTTGACCTATCCTTGGACGACTCCGATCTCGGAATAGCCACGTTGTTTTATGAGACACACCGGCCGGAGTCTCGTAAATCAAGTGAACAGACCCCGATCAAGCCTTCCTATTCCCAGGTTGCAGGATTGCCAGATGTCTCTGTTTCCATGCCCGAGGGATTGTCCTTCCGGGAGGAACAACGAAAGGACCCTTCTTTAAAATTCGCTTTTCAGGCAGCCATGGGTAAATCCTCTTTGGGTCATCCAGTCAAGTATGAAGTTAAAAATGATTATTTGGTTTGCACTGAGACTGGTAAGGAGATAGAGAGCCGGCAATTATACGACAGGTTAGTGATTCCAACCAAGTATAGACCTCAGATATTAAATATAGCTCATAATACGTCATCAGGAGGTCACTTAGGAATTACAAAAACCTTGTATAGAATCACAAAAGAATTATATTGGCCAAAATTAAAGAAAGATGTGAAGAATCATATTAGGTGTTGCCGAGAATGTCAGCAAGTTGGAAAACCTGGACATTCCATTAAACCTGCACCTCTCCAACCCATACCTGCTGATGGAGAACCTTTTGCAGATTTAATTATAGATTGTGTAGGTCCACTACCTAAGTCAAAGTCTGGAAATCAGTATTTATTTACAATTATGGATAAAGTAACCAGATATCCTGAAGCGATCCCAATGCGTAGTATCAATACTAAAGCTATTCTCAAAGCTTTAACAAAATTCATTTCTTGTTTTGGCATTTCTAAAACTATACAAAGTGATCAAGGTACTAACTTCACTGCCAAAGCATTTAGGGAAGTATTAACTAGGTTAGGGATAATTCACAACTTATCCACTGCCTATCACCCTCAGTCCCAAGGCGCCTTGGAAAGATTCCACCAAACATTAAAAACAATGATGAGAAGTTTTTGCATGCACTTTCCGACAGATTGGGATGAATCTCTACCTTTGTTGCTGTTCTCAGTACGAGAGACGGTGCAAGAGTCTACAGGGTATAGTCCGTTTGAGCTGATCTTTGGGCACAATGTACGAGGTCCTCTTCGGGTGCTCAAAGAAGGATGGATGGGAGAAGACGTAAGCTCAGCACTCTACAACCCGTCTTCAAGGTTGCAGGTGGCACGTGAGTTGGCCACGGCTAACCTAAAGACAGCTCAAAGTAAGATGAAACAGAGGTATGACAAAAGTACACAATTCCGCTCCTTCCATCCAGGAGACAAGGTGTTGGTGCAGGAACCTATACCTGGCCACACCTTGAAAGCTAGATTTACGGGACCTATGCAGATAGTAAGTAGATTATCTGATTTAAATTATGTGGTAGCTCCCATTGATAAGACCTCAAAAACAAAAACTTACCACATTAATCAAATCAAGGCCTTTCATACACCAGATAAAGTCCCAGTAATGACTCTGTCCTCTACCTCTGAGGACGACTCTGACTCTTTGCACTCTATCTCTGAAATTAATACTAAACTTTCAAATTCTGTCCTCCTCAAGGATCCTAGCCCGTTAATGGATGGATTATCTGAAATACAAGCAACCAATTTAACTGAGCTTCTACAGTCATATCCTAATATTTTTTCGGATGTGCCGAAAAAATGTACGTTAGGTTACCATGATGTAGATGTGGGAAAATCTAAACCAATTAAACTCTCCCCCTACAGAGCTAATCCTGAAAAGCAAAGGCTACTTCAGCAGGAAGTAGACTTCTTGTTAGAACATGGTTTAGTGGAGGAGTCATCTAGTCCATGGGCTTCACCGTGCATCCTAGTAAAGAAGGCTGATGGAGGGTTTCGTATGTGCACAGACTACCGTAAAGTGAACGAGGTCACAATTACAGATGCTTACCCTCTTCCTCGTCTGGATGACGTAATTGACTTTGTGGGTAAGGCTACTTTTGTGTCCAAATTAGATCTCCTTAAAGGTTACTATCAGGTACCTTTGACAGATAAGGCGAAGGAAATCTCTGCCTTCGTAATTCCAGGAGGTCATTATCAGTATACAGTTACCCCCTTCGGAATGAAAAATTCCCCCTCTTCATTCCAGAAACTCATCCATCAGGCTATTAAAGGACTTGAAGGCACGGCAGCATACCTAGATGATATTGTTGTGGTGTCTGATACTTGGGATAAACACCTACTTAGACTTAAAGCTCTGTTTGAGACCTTTAAGAATTCCCAATTAACAGTTAATTTATCTAAATCTTCCTTTGGCCAGGCCACTATCACTTTTCTAGGCCATGAAGTAGGTAGTGGTAATGTTGCACCTAAACTTGCTAAAGTTCTTTCGATTAAAGATTATCCAGTTCCTCATGATAGGAAATCTCTTCAACGTTTCCTAGGCATGATAGGATTTTACAGAAGATTCTGTAAGAATTTCTCAGATATTGTAGCCCCTCTTACCTCTCTTACCAGTCATAAAGTTCCCTTTAATTGGACGTCAGATTGTAACACTGCTTTTAATAAAGCAAAAAGATTATTGTGCTCTGCACCCATTCTCCTGTCTCCAGACTTCTCCAAACCTTTTTCATTACAGGTTGATGCTTGTGAGTCTGGGGTTGGGGCGGTACTATTACAAATCGGGAACAAGGAGTTGCAGCCTGTAGCATACTTTTCAGCCAAGTTCCAGCCACATCAGAGAGCTTACTCTACCATTGAAAAAGAAGCCCTCGCGCTGGTACTGGCTTTGGAACATTTCGATGTTTATGTGGGCCAGACATCGCAGGTGGTCACAGTCTACAGTGATCACAACCCGTTAGTCTATCTCCAAGCCATGAAGAATCACAACACAAGGCTTATGCGTTGGACGCTCAGGCTGCAGCCCTACAATTTCAAAATTCAGTACATCGCCGGCAAAGAAAATGTGTTGGCAGACTCTTTGTCAAGAGTCTAGTTTAATATTTTATTTAGGTTAGGATGTATTTGTGGTAACCCCCCTTTCAAGCTCTTTTTTTTTATCCCCTGATGTGGGGGTTTTTTTTTAGTGAGGGGATACGGGCTACCGTCCGCTTGTATCTTGGACCTATGTTGGCCTATCTGACTGCTGTCTCACTCTGAGTTTAGGGTTTGGCTTTTGGTCACTAGGAAAGCTGAGCTCTATCTAAGAGTGGGATGGTGGAGAGGATAGGCGGTCCCATTATTTTGTGCCATGGCGGCACGGTTACCACTGGGAGGTGGCAGCCTAATCCTGAGCCTTCTCGGGGGTGGGGGTGTGGCATGCAAAGAGTACGTAACCTTTATTCGGCGCATGGACACACCCTCATTTACAGGCTATCTCCCCCAACCAGCGAACCAGGTTGCTAAGAGTTGATGATGGGGCCCCATCGTTCAACTAGTGACCAGGTTCTAGCCAATAAGAAGGTGGGATTGACAATCGCAGAGGTTATGTGGATACCGCTCTCCTGTCTGCCCTTGTCATTCCCACTCTAGAGCTGGTTGAAGCACGGTCTGCTATCTTGTGGCTTCTATTTCTGCTTTGCTTACCGTGGAGTGCACTATATTTATCACTGTACATAGTGTACATATTGCTGTTATAATTGGTGAAGGATAATATAAGTCTAAACTTTTTCTACTGTGTTTATTTGCTCCCATTACACCTGGGATAACAGGCCATTTGAAATCCTAGGTTGTAATACCCGTGCTAAGCCGTCAAAAGTTAAAGTAGGTTCAATAGTAATGCTGACAAATTTCAACAAAACATCCGCAATGCCTAAGCTCGATCAAAAATTTGTTGGCCCTTATTGAGTTGTTGAACATATCACTGGCAATAAGTATAAGGTTAGAGAAATTAGTACTGGTAAGTATAAAGAATCGCATTTAGATCATATGAAGTTAGTATGCGATGTTGATGATATTGTTACCCAGACTAATGTGACAGATGCTGACAATCCTCTTGACCCTGTACCCTCTACCTCAAATACTCAGCCAGATAATCAACCCGACTGTCGCTATTCCTTGTGTACTCGACAAGTAATAAGAAACCCACAAGTATCTTTTGTAGATACTCGTTCAGATCTCCCTCAGTCAAGGCATGTGTTAGCCATTCGATCCTCCCAGAGATGATAACCATTCTGCATATGTAAACCTCACCCTCGCAGAATTGGGTTTAAACGTACATAGTCTGTATAATTAGATGTCCGAGATGAATGAAATTATCAACTGTGTGTTTTGTTATTAGCTGATCAGTTTTTCAGATTTTTTTTTTTTCGTGTTCACGTTCCCTCCGAATTCTGAGAATTTAACAGTAATGATCTGTGTGCACCAGATTTGCCTTTGCTGTTAATTTCACCTTGTATATATATTCTTCCTTAGAGTCCGTAGAGCCCATGAATACAGATCGATCGATCAATTCCTTCCTATATTACACCATGATTTGTTCTTATAATTTGTAATGCATTACATTAACACCCATTACGTTAAAACTCATTATGTTAACATCCATTATGATATCCATTAGTTCTAAGTTATATATGTCTTTGTTATTGTATAGAATCAGCCCAGAACCACCTACCTGTTCAGCCTATAGCATAGTAGTGTATGTCGAGATGACATACGTAACATGACCGAGCTGTCAGCATAGTTGCTGATCCCCTTACATGTGTTGTATAGCTTAGCTGAGTATCATAGTATCATCAATGTGTTTATATAGACGATCCCTATTAGGCCTAGTGACTGTATGACGTCACAGGATGCAGCATGAGTGAGTGGGACGCGCTACCTAGCTCTCAGTCCACGGATAGACATACAGCAGGCAGTAACACGGCAGGCTGGGGCCTCTTCCCTTACCACAATCTGACAATATTTAGCGTTACCATCCACAAGTGTGTTTTATCTTTAACCATCATATCTCCTTCCGAACCCCCACGACAAGTCTGTCTCTGAATGTCCGTTCACCTCAGATGGAACTGAAACCTTGTCCAGTTCCAGTTTTCTTCATCTTCCTGACTTGACTGATCAGGACAAGGTAGGGAGGAATTTTCTCAAATTGAACTTAAGCAATGTCTTATTTTAAATTTCTTCCAACCCTGCTGTGCAACCAGAAAAGTCTAGGAGCCGAGAGAACCAGTCTTTGAAAAAACGCTAGAGAAAATAGACACCTTATTTTCCGGCATATGAGGCGCACGCCCGTTGTAACGTAACGTTAGTAAACCACTGCTAAACGGTAACCCAAAACCAGCACCTGACCATGACCTTGAGCATATTAGACGCAGGCTGATTTTCCAAGTTTTTTTTGTGGGGGAAAAATGCGCGCCATATATGCCCGAATATACGGTAAAACCATGAGGAAAAGAACGACCATGGGAGCCATGACAACGACACAGAATGTAATAATGAAAGGGACGAGGAAGTGGTAAGTGTAATATACTCCATGAATAGTTTCAAAGGTTAATATGACTGAATTCAAGCATGAAAGAATCATTGGTGTGAATCGATAGTGATTTAATAATAATATCTTTATTAAAATACATGTACATGTACAAAGTATACAGGCCTAGCTGACATCAATGGCATACTATTATATACTAGAAAGCCGTTTGTTATGCAGAACATTTCGGGCAAATTAGGTCAATTTTGTCCCAGGATGCGAACTACACCAGTCGACTAACACCCAGGTACCATTATTACTGATGGGCGAACATGGACAACCGGTGTAAGGAAACACGCCCGATTTAAAACATCTTGTTCTTATGGCCTAATACAGAACGTTGTTATTTAAGATATTTATTTAAATAAATGATCATACAATATTTATTTAAATTATATCATATAAAATTAGCAGTATTTAACAACGCGATTGCATTGTACGCATGGGCGCGCATACACACACACACACACACACACACACACACACACACACACACACACACACACACACACACACACACACACACACACACACTATACTAATAACAGGACTAGTATCTACCTATAAGTGGTAGAGGGGACAGGGAAGTGTGTGGTAGAGGGGACAGGGAAGAACGTGGTAGATGGGAGATGGAAGAGTGTGGTAGAGGGGACATGGAAGAGTGTGGTAGAGGGGACAGGGAAGAGTGTGGTAGAGGGGACAGGGAAGACTGTGGTAGAGGGGACAGGGAAGAGTGTGGTAGAGGGGGCAAGGAAGAGTGTGGCAGAGGGAACAGGGAAGAGCGTGGTAGAGGGGACAGGGAAGAGTGTGGTAGAGGGGACAGGGAAGAGCGTGGTAGAGGGGACAGGGAAGAGTGTGGTAGAGGGGACAGGGAAGAGTGTGGTAGAGGGGACAGGGAAGAGTGTGGTAGAGGGGACAGGGAAGAGCGTGGTAGAGGGGACAGGGAAGAGCATGGTAGAGGGGACAGGGAAGAGTGTTGTAGAGGGGACAGGGAAGAGTGTGGTAGAGGGGACAGGAAAGAGTGTGGTAGAGGGGACAGGGAAGAGTGTGGTAGAGGGGACAGGGAAGAATGTGGTAGAGGGTACAGGGAAGATTGAGGTAGAGGGGACAGGGACGAGTGCAGCAGTATGGTAATAAGTATTAAGTTGGCTGAGCTATGGTAATGGCAGCAGTAAGTTACTGTTGTCAACAAACTTGTGTTTCAACTGACGAGTGACGCAGCAGTTCTAGTGCTCTCTAAACTATGCAACTCCATTTGATATCTCTCTCTCTCTCAGTGCCTTTTTGTCTCCCTCAGTGCCTTATTGTCACCCTCTGTGCCTTATTGTCACCCTCTGTGCCTTATTGTCTCTCCCTCAGTGCCTTATTGCCTCCCTTGGTCCCTTATTCTGTATCTTATAAGAACATAAGAAAGAAGGAACACTGCAACAGGCCTACTGACCCATGTGAAGTTGGTCCATGCCCCCCCCCCCGGATTAGCCCAATGACCCACCTAGTCAGGTCACTTCCATTTAAGGAAGGAGCATGGCATCAGACCTAGTAGCATAAGCTAGTCAGGTCCAACTCACATCCACCCACACCCACTCGTGTATTTATCTAACTTATTTTTAAAACTATACAACGTTTTAGCCTCTATAACTGTTCTCGGGAGTTTGTTCCACTCATCCACAACTCTATTACCAAACCAGTGCTTTCCTATATCCTTCCTGAATCTGAATTTTTCCATCTTGAAACCATTGCTGCGAGTCCTGTCTGTTTGATATTTTTAGCACGCTACTTACATCCCCGTTATCAATTCCTGTTTTCCATTTTATACACCTCAATTATATCCCCTCTAATTCTATGCCTTTCGAGAGAGTGCAGATTCAAAGTCTTCAGTCTATCCTCATAGGGATCAACTTTGTCATCCTCCTCTGTACGTTTTCCAGTGCATTTACATTCATTCTGTAATACGGTGACCAGAACTGAGCAGCATAATCTAAATGAGACCTAACCAAGGATATATAGAGTTGAAGAACAACCTGAGGACTTCTATTATTTATACTTCTAGATATGAAGCCAAGGATTCTGTTAGCTTTATTGCGAACACTAAGGCACTGTTGTCTTGGTTTTAGATTATTGCTTTGTAGGTGAATGGTTCAGAGAACCGACATGTTGATAAATTAGACACATGTGCAACTCTTGGGTATCTTTATTGAGGAAACGTTTCGCCACACAGTGGCTTCATCAGTTCATACATAGGAGAAACTTGAAGAACAGGAGGAGAATGAGGTAATCAGTCCCTCAACCTTGAGTCGATGTGTTCAGTCCATCAATCTTGAGTAGAATATTCACTAGTAGAATATTCTACTCAAGATTGATGGACTGAACACATCGACTCAAGGTAGAGGGACTGATTACCTCATTCTCTTCCTGTTCTTCAAGTTTCTCCTATGTATGGACTGATGAAGCCACTGTGTGGCGAAACGTTTCCTTAATAAAGATACCCAAGAGCTGCACATGTGTCTAATTTATCAACAGATTATTGCTAACCAGAATTCTTAAATCCTTTTCGCAATCAGTAATATTAAGATCTACATTATTTAGTTTGTGTGGCATGGTTATTTTCCTGTCCAACATTTAGAACTTTGCACTTGTCTATATTAAACTGCATCTGCCACTTCTCCGACCATTGCATCAGTCTGTTCAAATCATAAGAACATAAGAACATAAAGGAGGAACACTGCAGGAGGCCTGTTGGCCCATACTAGGCAGGTTCTTTACAATTCATCCCACTAACAAAACATTTGCCCAACCCAATTTTCAATGCCACCCAAGAAATAAGCTCTGATGTGAAAGTCCCACTCAAATCCAACCCTTCCCACTCATGTACTTATCCAACCTAAATTTGAAACTACCCAAAGTACCAGCCTCAATAACCCAACTAGGTAGACTGTTCCACTCATCAACTACCCTATTTCCAAACCAATACTTTCCTATGTCCTTTCTAAATCTAAACTTATCTAATTTAAATCCATTACTGCGGGTTCTCTCTTGGAGAGACATCCTCAAGACCTTATTAATATCCCCTTTATTAATACCTATCTTCCACTTATACACTTCGATCAGGTCTCCCCTCATTTTTCGTCTAACAAGTGAATGTAACTTAAGAGTCTTCAATCTTTCTTCATAAGGAAGATTTCTAATGCTATGTATTATTTTAGTCATCCTACGCTGAATGTTTTCTAACGAATTTATGTCCATTCTGTAATATGGAGACCAGAACTGAGCTGCATAATCTAGGTGAAGCCTTACTAATGATGTATAAAGCTGCAGTATGACCTCTGGACTTCTGTTGCTTACACTTCTTGATATAAATCCCAGTAATCTATTTGCCTTATTACGTACGCTTAGGCATTGCTGTCTTGGTTTAAGGTTGCTGCTCACCATAACCCCCAAGTCCTTTTCGCAATCTGTATGGCTAAGTTCTACATCATTTAACTTATAAGTACTAGGGTTATGGACACTCCCAAGCTTCAGAACCTTGCATTTATCTACATTGAACTGCATCTGCCACTTTTCTGACCAAGAAGAGAGCTTGTTTAAATCCTCCTGAAGTTCCATAACATCTACTTTTGAATCAATTATCCTACCTATCTTTGTGTCATCGGCGAATTTGCTCATATCACTAGTAATTCCCTCATCAAGATCATTGATATATATTATAAACAACAACGGGAACAAGACTGATCCCTGTGGAACGCCACTTGTTACAGATCCCCACTCGGTTTAACCCCATTTATGGACACTCTCTGCTTCCTGTCAGTGAGCCATGACTCGATCCACGAGAGCACTTTCCCCCCAATGCCATGAGCTGCCACTAAAATCTAAGTAAATAATATCAAATTCTTTATCGTGGTCAACAGCCTCAAAAGCTTTACTGAAGAAAGTTAATAAATTAGTTAGACAAGACCGGCCTCTTGTGAATCCATGCTGAGTATCATTAATCAAGCTATGCTTATCGAGATGGCTTCTTATAATCTCAGCTATAATTGACTCTAGTAATTTGCCTACAATTGAGGTCAGGCTTATTGGGCGGTAATTTGACGGTAACGACTTGTCCCCTGTTTTAAAAATAGGAATTACAATAGCCATCTTCCACATATCAGACACTTCACCTGTTTGAAGAGATAAATTAAAAATATTAATTAATGGTTCACAGAGTTCCATTTTGCATTCCTTAAGAACCCTTGAAAAACACCTCATCAGGACCCGGCGACTTATTTTGCTTCAGTCTGTCTATCTGCTTCACAACCATTTCACTAGTGACTGTGATGTTACATAATTTATCTTCTAGCCCACTATAAAAATTAATTACTGGAATATTGTTAGTGTCTTCCTGTGTAAAAACTGAGAGAAAATAATTATTTAAAATCGAGCACATTTCATTCTCTTTGTCAGTAAGGTGCCCATAGTTATTTTTAAGGGGACCTATCTTATCTCTAACTTTTGTTCTATAGACCTGGAAAAAACTTTTTGGGTTAGTTTTAGAATCCCTAGCAACTTTAATTTCATAGTCCCTTTTAGCTTTTCTTATCCACTTTTTAATGTCCCTCTTAATGTCAATATACTGATTCATAAGATGACCCTCACCTCTTTTGATACGCCTATAAATTCCTTTCTTTTGCCCTAATAGATATTTGAGCCTATTATTCATCCATTTTGGGTCATTTCTATTTGATCTAATTTCTTTATATGGGATAAACGTTCTTTGAGCAGCATGTATAGTGTTCAGAAAACTGTCATATTGATAGCTCTCTTCGTTACCCCAGTCAACAGATGATAAGTGTTCTCTAAGCCCAGCGTAATCTGCTAAGCGAAAATCTGGGACTGTTACTGAGTTATCGCTACTATCATACTTCCATTCAATGCTAAATGTAATTGATTTGTGGTCGCTAGCACCCAGTTCCTCTGAAATTTCTAAATTATTAACAAGGGATTCATTGTTTGCCATAACTAAGTAAGCAGGTTATTTCCCCTTGTAGGTTCTACCACAAACTGCTTCAAAAAACAATCCTGAACTACTTCTAAGAAGTCGTATGATTCTAAATTCCCAGTCAAGAAATTCCAATCAATATGAGTAAAGTTAAAGTTTCCTAGAATTACTACATTATCGTGCCTTGTGGCCTTAACAATTTCCTCCCATAGTAGTCTCCCTTGGTCCCTATCTAAGTTTGGGGGGCGGTATATCACTCCTAAAATCAGCTTTTCATGCCCCTCTGAAAATTCTATCCAAGCAGACTCTGTATGTGTTACTTCAGACTTAATACCCGTTTTTATGCAACAGTTCAAGCGATCTCGGACATACAATGCCACCCCACCCCCCTTCCCGATACTTCTATCTACTTGGAACAATTTAAAGCCCTGAATATGACATTCCGCAGGCATGTCCCGACTTTTTGAATTAAACCACGTCTCAGTTAAGGCAAATACATCAATGTTACCTGCACCAGCAACTAATCTCAACTCGTCCATCTTATTCCTAGCACTACGGCAATTAGCATAATAAACATTGAAAGACTCTCCTTTCTCTTTACCCTTCCTGCTCATTTCTGTTTTTCTGCTAAACCTATTACTGTCCTTATCACCCAAAGTCCCTGGCTTTTCAATATCTACCTCGTTCTGCTTATTACTAGTTCCCCTAGAACTCGTAATATTACTACACTGGGACTTCACTGTTTTCCTGCCAAAACCCATACCACTAACTATTCCTAGTTTAAAGTCCTAACTGCTCCCTCCACTGCAGTTGCCAGTGCTACCACCCCAGACCTAGATAAGTGAACCCCATCCCCGGCATACATGTCATTTCTGCCATAGAAGAGGTCCCAGTTGTCAATGTTACCGCATTTTCCTTACAGTATTTGTCCAGCCAGCAATTGACACCAATTGCCCTGGACAACCATTCATTTCCAACTCCTCTCCTTGGCAAAATACCACATATGACAGGGTTCCCGCCCTTACTCCTAATTATTTCTATTGCTGACCTATACCTGCTAATCAGGTCTTCACTCCTACGTCTGCCAACATCATTGCCTCCAGCACTGAGACAGATAATAGAATTGCTCCCATTACCTCTCATGATGTCATCCAGATGGCTAACAATATCCTCCATCCCAGCCCCAGGAAAGCAAACTCTCTGTCTCCTACTCCTGTCCTTCAAGCAGAACGCCCTATCCATATACCTAACTTGGCTATCCCCAACAACAACAATATTCTTACCTTCCTTAATGTCTTTCGTCGTGACGTTCCCAGTAGTCGACTCACATTCGTCGGGTAGCACTGAGAATGTATTAGATGTTTCCACAACAGTTTCCACGGCAGTCTCTTTCTTCTTCATCGTTTCTACCTTTCCATTCGTCTTCTTGATCGTCAACTTCGTTCCCTGCTGTCCAGCCACTGACCAGTTTCCCTTCTTGACCTGAGGACTCAAAACAGGAGGACTACTACGAATCTTCTTGTTTTCCTCGGTAAGTCGCCGAATCTCCATCTTCGCCAACCTCAATTCTTCCTTAAGCTGTTGGTAAAGTTGCTCGATGGAGGGCATCTTGCTTCAATTCGTAGAGAGCGCGCAAACAGGTCTTCACAGAGCTAAGTACACGTCACCACTGCGCAAAAGCCAACTCAATCAGGAGCTACTGCACAGCACGTCCGCACGGCCCAATATCGATGCGAACAATGTGTCCTCATTAGAATGAATTGGCCGGCCTATTTTTGTGTCATCAGCAAATTTGCTTATGTCGTTATTTATTCCCTCATCTATGTCGTTTATGTAAATTGTGAACAACAACGGGTCCAACACTGACCCCTGCAGAACACCGCTTGTGACGTGCCCCAATTCTGATTTCTCCCCATTTATGTAAACTCTCTGCTGCCTATTTGTCAACCATGCCTCTACCCAGGAAAACATTTCTCCTATTCCGTGTGCCATTAAGTTTCCTCAATAGTCTCTGATGTGGAACTCTATCGAAAGCCTTACTGAAGTCCATATACACAGTCATATTCATTACCACGATCTACCTCCTCAAATACCTTAGTGAAGAAAGTTAGTAAATTCATAAGACAGGAACGCCCCTTCGTAAAACCGGGTTGAGATTCGTTAATCAATTTATGCCTTTCGAGATGGATACGAATTGCTTCGGCAATTATTGATTCCAGAAATTTTCCCACTATGGAGGTAAGGCTTATTGGTCTATAGTTCGAAGCTAAGGACCTGTCACCTGCCTTGTAAATAGGTATTACAATTGCCAATTTCCACTTATCAGGCACTATGCCAGTTTGTATCCCTCTGTGTCTTATTGCCTCCCTCAGTGCCTTATTGTCTCCCTCAGTGCCTTATTGTCTCCCTCAGTGCCTTATTGCCTCCCTTAGTCCCTTATTCATATTGTCTCCCTTATTCTTGTCTTCTTGTCTCCCTCTATGCCTTACTGCCTCCCTCAGTGCCTTTTTTTTCTCCGTCAGTGCCTTATTGTCTCCCTCTGTTCATTTTTATCTCCCTCTGTGGCTTATTGTCTCTGTGCCTTTTTGTCTCCCTCTGTTCCTTATTGTCTCCCTCTGTGCCTTATTGTCTCCCTGTGCCTTATTGTCCCCCTCAGTCCCTTATTGTCTCATTTCGTCCCTCATTATCCCATCAGTCCCTTATTATCTCCCTCAGTGCCTTATTGTCTCATTGCCTCCGTCAGTGCCTTACCCTTCAAGTGAGTGCACTGCTACACACAACAAAACTATCTTTCCTAGGATCAAGCCTCAGGACCTTCTGTTCTGATTACAATGTATGACTCTTAGGGATTTAGCGCTAATAATGAACATAATTATTACCTTTCGGCTCTGTGTTTACCTGAGCTCATCAGTGCCTTGCACAGTGCTTCAGTGTTTACCTGAGCTCATCAGTGCCTTGTACAGTGCTTCAGTGTTTAACTGAGCTCATCAATGTCTTGTACAGTGCATACCTGAGCTCATCAGTGTTTTGCACAGTGCTTCAGTGTTTACCTGACCTCATCAGTGTCTTACACAAATAAACCCGCACATAGGAGAGAGGAACTTATGACGACGTTTCTGTCCGTCTTGGGCCATATACAAAGTCACACTTTCTTATGTGCTGGTTATTTTTGTATTGTTCCAGTCAATGTATTGTGCCTTACTGTTCTTTATCAGTGTCTTGCACAGTTCCTCAGTGTTTCCCTGAACCCCCCTTCCCCCTCTCAGTGTTCCTAGAAGTGCTTCATTGTCTCTCTCAGTGCTTCATTGTCTCCTTCAGTGCTTCCCTCTCCACTGCCACTATCAGGGTGATGGCAGGGCATAATTGCTTTCCGAGAATACAACGTGAATAGTGTCAGATTTTTCTAAGCAGCTCTCAGGCTGGCAGTAGCAGGAACTACTATCAGCACTGGCATTCACTGGGCACAGTGCCAAGCCTCCGCTCCTCCCATGTTTTATTACTCCAGCAGAAGCCTTTCACTTTGACAGTATCACTCACAGTACAAAAATATTAAATTACTTAATTCGAAGCGGCTTCTGGATTATGACAGTTTTCAGAAAGTACTTGGCGCTTTTTGTTTTAATTATACATTTTTTGGGCAGATTGTACATTTCTGGGCAATTGTAGCGTTTTCTCTTTCATTCTCTTTGCCCCTCAAAGCAGGACAAAGACAAAATAATCAGTTCAAGTATTTAATTAATATCAGCACAAATCTTTAAATTCAACCAACTGTCTTGTATTTTTTAAGTGATCGGATAATCACGTAAATTGTGTTAATTTTTTGAGTGAAAAATTTTGATAAACCATGCAATGAAAAAAACTTGTGATGTGTCCAAGGAACGAGGATGCCGCCTTCTGTTGGCCTACATAATATTTGTCTTTGCTATTATCTCCATCACCACCGCTGCCGCCGCTACTACTACTACTAATACTACTCGTGTAGAGTTAAGTAAAGAAGACATCACACGTATATATTAATATATATGTGTGATGTCTTCTTTACTTAACTCTTCACGAGTACTGTTGTTTTGGTCCGCTGCACGTTGAAGTGAGACATGACAATGTTAAGTGTTTTTCATATATATATATATACTGACAGGTTGCTTAAGTGGTGTGTAGTGTGCTTGTAAATTTTATCGTTTTTCTGTATCGGGTTTCTTCTCCTGTGTGTGTGTGTGATATTTTCTTTATGTACTTATTGTTCTCAGTGTTTCTATTATATATATATGTATTATGTTTGTCTGTACAAGATATGCTCTCAATAAAATATATAAAAAAAAATACTACTTCTAGTGTGGACAGTGTTCATATGGCAACATACAAACATCTCTTCAGATTCGTTTCAGATCTTCAGTGTTATTATGTAGCTGCATTAAAACTTATGCTTCACCCTGCACTATTCCTTTAACGTGAGAAGACCTAGAGGAGTCTGGGGTTACGCAGCAAAGAGATACCTTTCTCATATCTCGCATTGACCTCAAATACATCTAGCTATTATATATATTACTATAACATATAATATGAACAAAATTATTAAGATTTTTATTATACAGTAAAGACTGTCTCTACTCTCTTATATAAAGTTGCATAACCTCCTCGAACTGTATCTCTTTACATAACTAAAACATTTCGCCCTTACATAGAAAATGCTTTCATTTAATTACATATATCTTAAAGCCTCTTATGAAACTCATCACTAGAAATTCTCTCTTTTAGTCACTTGCAAATGGTGAACTGTAGGTAATAATGATGTTTTAAGGATGGTTGCATCTTCTGTTGTTTCACCTTCCTTGATGAAAACTATAGCATCTATATTAAGGAATTCAAATTAACTGGGTATCTATACTGTAAACTGAATGGTTTGCCATCCGAGTGCCACTAATATTAGCTTATGGCACCGAGCCTGATTCCTCGATTATAACCTGTTACCTATTTTACAGCAAAGTTCGTTAGAGAAGCCAGACACAGATAATTACTCTAAAGTCACAGAAATAGAATTTCATGTACAATTCTTATTCATTCTATCACAGAATTACTCCATCATGATAAAGTTGAAAAGTTAGCCCAAGTGCCCTGATAAAGAAACGTAGAAATACAACTTTTGTATCTCCAAGTTTAACATAAGGGATATTAAGAGAGAAGTAATAGTAACAGTGAATGTTATAGGTATGCATTTAGAAGCCTGCGTAGGTCTACCACTCACTACGATAATATAAACATAGATAAGCATATTAATGTGAACACACTGACTAATGTTACATCAGTCAGGCTTAGGCTTAGTTGCATATACTTTTCGCATCTCAGGAAACGCACAGTTGATAATTAAACTAAATGTAAAGTATGTGGTTTGCCTTATGGTCACATGGCTGAACACTGTGTGCTTCACTGTCCACTTACTGAGAAATATGAGATAACTTATGCGATATGGCAAAGTATTTTATTAAAATAAGATACTAGACATATTAAGGAAATAGTTTTTAATTAGCTTGCAAGAGATAATACAACTATAGATATAAATATAGATGCACTGCTGTTAACCTTCTCGGGGGGAGTAGTTCCTAGGTCTTTTGGTACACAAACTAGCCGTTTCGGTGGCAAAATCTAGTATGAAGCTAAATGCCGATATTAGAAGGCAGAGTAGAAGGCAATTTAAATGCTCAGTCAGTGAATCTGTGAGCGCTGGAATTGACCGAGGATTGTGATTGGAAGAGATATTGTGTAGGTGCCTACTGGAAGAGTTGACTCTGTGGGATACTTAGGCTCCTGGTATAGTCTCACCTGGGGAATTATGAGTATAACTATCCATGCATTTGCATGGAAAATATTCATAGGAAAATATTCATGGAAAATATTATAGTTATTGGGTGATGGACTGGGTACTGGAGATGGGAATTGTGCTGTATTATAGCTAGTATTCTTTTTTAATTTTCAGCTTCAGTATGGCGGATTAGAGGTAGTAATAGTTAATTGATTGAATAAAAATAATCTATATGTTTAGGATAATTATAGATCGTCCAGCTTCCATTAGTTTTTTAAAAGAGGGAGTTGGACAGACACACAGTACCTTAATAGCCGGGCTGTGGTTCGTTCGTCGGTTTGCGTGCGGCCAGCAGTAACAGCATGGTTGATCAGGCCCTGATCCATTGATAGGTCTGGTCACTGACCGGGCCAAGGGGACGTTCACCCTCGGAATATCCTCCAGGTATACTTCAGGTATTGAAAATGTGAGAAAACAGGCATCCCTCTATTTTGTTAACTATTAGTGTTCTGTGAAAAAAATTATGGATGTAATAAGTTTAAGCTCGAGTTGTAGGATTGTGATCGTTTTGCAACAATTGTATTGTGTGGTAGATCGCCACCCAGAGACGAAAAAAAGTTACAACGAAAATTAAAGTAATATATTTCGTATTAATTTCAAGAACTGCTCTTTATTAACCTCCACTGGACTCCAAATGAAGTAGATTATGTAAGAGTGGCTGAATATATTATATATATATATATATATATATATATATATATATATATATATATATATATATATATATATATATATATATATATATATATCTGCAAAACAACCACTGTGAAAGAATAGAGAAATTCCAAGCGATATCGTGACTACTCACATTATCAAGGAACAATAAAAGTAATGCATCAAAAGAAGGCATATAAAGGGTCTAGACCACACCTCACTATCACATCCCACAACAAAGCAACACCTGACGCGCGACTCGTAAGAAAGAGAGCACAGCAGCAGGCCCGCTGGCCCAATTAGACAGGTCCTTCACACAACCCACAAACTATTCTACCCAAGAATTAAGAATTTTAAAATTTATTATTTGTCCAATGTATTATTAAATTCTTCTCAAATTCTATTAATTATAAATGGATCTAATTTATATAAACCAAAGGAAATATATTATTGTCAAAACTGCTTTTTATGAAACAAGATTCAATTATATTCCTGTCGACCATGGACTTTCTTGTTACAACTTTCTCCACTTTTTGAAAATCAATTGGATGGTTAAAATCTCTCACATGAATAATTAGAGCATTGGAATCTTGTCCGGTTCTAATGCTATATTTATGTTGTTATAATCTTAGTTCGAGACTTTTACGGTTTCAACCGTAATAAACTTTATCGCAAATTTTAAAAGAAATCTTATAGACACATCCATCAGCAATTTGGGGGGAATTCTTTATCAAAAGTATTTTTTAATGTATCAAGATTTTTAAATACAACTTTGATATTAAAAGTCTTAAGAAGAGAAGGCATATCAACCAAGTTTTCTTGGTAAGGGAGAACCAACATATTTTTAGTTGAATAAGGCTGATTGTCCCTTTTTGGATTGTAAAAAGTATTTCTAGTAATTTTAAAAGATTTATCAATTACTTTCTTGGGTATTTCAAATCATTAGCTATTCCATGAATTTTGGATATTTCCTCATCTATGAACTCTTGACTACAAATACGCAAAGGTCTCAAAAACATTGATGACAAAACAGACAGTTTATCTCTATCTTGATATGAAGAATGATAGTGCTCATAGGAACAGTTATTTGTAGGTTTTCTGTAAATTTATATTTGAATTCATTATTACCCTTAATTAAAACACCTAGAAAAGGCAATGAGTTATTTTCTTATAACTCAACAGTTAAGTTTATAGAATGAGCTAAACCATTTAATTTACCAAGGAAATGGTGTATATCTACTTTCTTGGGCATAAGACACAAAATATCAACATATCTTAATCATTTAGCTCTATTAGGGAGGATTGTGTTAAGCAACCCTGTTTCAAAAAATTCCATGTATAGGTTACTAAGAACAGGTGAAAGAGGATTTCCCATTGCCATACCAAACTTCTGAGTGTAAAACTTATCATTAAATACAAATTTTGCGTCAACAATGCAAAGTTTAATAAGTTTAATGATAGTAGGAACTGGCAATGGTAAATCATAATTAACGAGTTCTTCAGATAAGAAACTTAATAAATCATCAACAGGAACTTTCGTAAACAAGGAAGTAACATCAAAACTAACCATGTTAAAATCATTTAAGTCAGTCAAGAAGCTTAATTTATCAACGAAATCTATGTTGTTTTTAACATTAAAGCTTGAAATTTTGCCAACAATATGGATGAAAATGTCAACTAGCCATTTGGATAATTTATATGAAACTAATCCTATGGAGCTAATAATTGGTCTGACTGGATTCCCTGGTTTGTGTGTTTTTATTAGTCCATACATGTAAGATAAAGATGGATTAGTGGAAGTAAATTGTTTGATTAATTCATCTTTGCCTTTCAGTAGAAGTTTTATTGTATTATTGAAATTGCTGTTAACGGTTTTTAGGGGATTTTTTTCTAAGTTTAGAATAGGTTTCAATATCATCTAAGAGATTATTAATTTTTTCTTGGTAATCATTTTCTTTCATAATTACTTTTGCATTTATTTTACCTGCTTTAGTAAGGCGCAAATTTTTATTATTATTAAGTGTATCATAAGACTTAAAGAATCTTTGAGGGCAAATGAAAATGTTTTGTTTAAACATAGAGTTATATACCATTCCCTTACTAATATTAATTTTATCAGTGGATAAATCAGAAATTTTTTCAATGTTACAAAAGGCTTTTGCAATTTCAACATTATTAAGTTTTCTTGAACCAGCAAAACTTAGGCCAAAACCTAGAGCAGCCGTTGTATTTTTTATCTAATATTTCATCTGGTAAGTTAATTACAAAATTGTTATTAGCATGCTTTGTCCAATCACTATTTTCAATTAAAATGTCTAATTTTCTTTGTAGTTTGTTTTTGAGTTCATTACAAATTCTTCTGAGTTTATTATAGCAATGATCCAACATACTTTGTTTCCATTCTGATGGAATGGCCTGATTAAAAGAGTATATTTTGTTTCTCAATATTTTGAATGATTCCTTCTCCTGTATTTTAGTTATTTCAATATGTTTCTGAAGAATAATTCTCATAAAATCATCAAAAGGACGATCTCTCATGTCAAGGATGATATTGGGTGAAAGAGACTTGGGCAGAACTTGTTCATTTAAAAATTAAAAAAAAAAATTAAGTCGAATTTTTAACTTGTGGGACTTGATCAGTGCAGAAGAAAACTGGGAAACAAAAGAATTCATATTGTTTCATACTATGGAACAATGCTCTTCTCCAGACTGAGGGACTGACCACCTCAAAACTTTAAGGGTGATGGACTGATTACATCGTCTTCAAGTATCTTCTGCTTCTATCAACTTTTCTGTACTCGACTGAAGAAGCCTACTGTGTAGGCGAAACGTTTCGAAATAAAGATACCTAACTGTTGCATATATGTCTTACCTAACAACTAGATAAGTTTAGATTTAGAAAGGACATAGGAAAGTATTGGTTTGGAAATAGGGTAGTTGATGAGTGGAACAGTCTACCTAGTTGGGTTATTGAGGCTGGGACTTTGGGTAGTTTCAAATTTAGGTTGGATAAGTACATGAGTGGGAGGGGTTGGATTTGAGTGGGACTTTCACATCAGAGCTTATTTCTTGGGTGGCATTGAAAATTGGGTTGGGCAAATGTTTTGTTAGTGGGATGAATTGTAAAGGACCTGGCTAGTATGGGCCAACAGGCCTCCTGCAGTATTCCTCCTTTCTTATGTTTCTTAAGAATTATGATTGGGAAAGCTTATCGAGAACTTTCTGAAGAGTCATGTGGTATCCATTAATTTGCATTTAATGACTGTAAAGAAGAGCAGAGTTCCGTGGTACAGCTGTCAGCCTGGATGACTCTGCTGTCAGCCTAGATGACTCTGCTGTCAGCCTGGATGACTCTGCTGTCAGCCTGGATGACTCTGCTGTCAGCCTGGATGACTCTGCTGTCAGCTTGAATGACTCTGCTGTCAGCCTGGATGACTCTGCTGTCAGCCTGGATGACTCTGCTGTCAGCCTGGATGACTCTGCTGTCAGCCTGGATGACTCTGCTGTCAAAATTGAAATGTGTGACGCAGCTGGAATGAAGTACTGTAATAGTTCATGACTTTGTTCATAATGTTTATAAAAGAAGAAAAGGATAAAAAACTTTAAAGAATGTAATAACTATAACATAATAAGAGTGTTGAGCAGACCAGGTAAAGTGTGTGTCAGAAATATGATGGACGAAGTGATGGTAAAGACAAAATATGTTTAACAAAGAAGAGTGTGAATTTAGAAAGGGAAGGTAATATGTGGATCATGTATAAATACTGAAATACATAAGTTAACAACACTTATATATATCTTTTGCAAACATATAAATGCACTTAAGTGCATTTATAGGTTTGCAAAAGATATATAAAAGACGTTACTAGAGTTAAAAATGTATTTAATCTTAGGTAATGTTTTGGAAGCTAAAGTGTTGAATTAAGTTATAATATGCAAGAAAGACGGTAAAGATTTACCCATTTATTCATTTACGAAACTTCAGAAACAGAGATTATTATAAATTTGTTACAGTTTTCATGACACAAGAACATGTACATATAACACCCATACACAATAACACGTAAGCATTACATTCATTCATACATAATAACATGTTACACCTGACTCCACTAGTGTCTCAAACTTGTCTATCTTTATAAATCTACATGTTTCACAAAGAATATCACTCACAAATACTTTCAAACTGCTAAATAAGTAAAAAAGCTTGTACTCAGTATAAATTCATTGTGTAACATAAAGGGAATTCCAAAACTTTAATTAATTAGCCTCTCCTGGGTGGGGGAACTGTGTGACAGCTGGGTCTGGTCTAGCTGGTGTACGGTCGCGGCTGTCTTGGTGGCTGGAATTACTGGACGCAGTTTCCTGTATGTCCCCTCCAGTAATTCCACTCACGAAGACAGCCACTACCGTACACCAGCTAGACGAGACCAAGCTGCCACCCAGCAATGTCACTGGAGGTGGCAACCGCTGACTCTGGGGAAGTGGGGAAGGGAGTCCACTCAGGTGACACAAGTGGACTCCTGGAGACGCTGATCCAGGGAAGGCACCGCTGACCTTAAGTAAGTGAGGAAGGGAAGATATCTGGGGGCGAACGGATGGATTCCTGGATACATGAACTTGGAGAAGGTTGTTGTTGAGGCTAACCTTGGGTAAGTGGGGAAGGGGAGACATCCGGGAGCGAACGGATGGATTCCTGGATACATGAACCTGGGGAAGGCAAGAATACCGCTGACTTTGGGGAAGTGGGGAAGGGAGTCCACCTGAGGTGACACCAAGTGGGCTCCTGGAGACATTGAACCGGGGAAGGCACTGACCTAACTCGCTGACCTTAGGTAAGTGGGGAAGGGAAGACATGGGAGCGAGCGGATGGATTCCTGGATACATGAACTTGGGGAAGGTTGTTGTTGAGGCTGACCTTGGGTAAGTGGGGAAGGGGAGACATCCGGGAGCAAGCGGATGGATTCCTGGATACATGAACCTGGGGAAAGCATGAATACATGCAGTTGAGGCTGACCTTGGGGAAGTGGCTAAAGGGAGACATCCGGAAGAGAACGGATGGATTCCTCGACACATGAACCTGGGGGCGGCAAGAATACAGGTTGGTGAGGCTGACCTTGGGGAAGTGAGGAAGGGAAAATATCCGGAGGCGGACGGATGGATTCCTGGATACATGAACCTGGGGAAGTCTGAGGCTGGAAGGCAGAGAGAGAGAGAGAGGCGAGGCTGACCTTAGGGAAGTGAGGAAAGGGTGACATCCTGGGGCCCACGGATGGATTCCTGGACACATGAACCCGGGGAAGGCGAGGGGGCGGGGGGCGGACCTTAAAGACGAACCACTGGCCTCCACGTGGCAAGGTCTGGTAACTCAGAGATAACTCTGAGGCTGACAGTGGTCGCAAATAATAGTTTTATTATTATTATTATTACTTATGGTTCATGATTTGCTAATTTTGATTCAAAAGCGTCACCCATTGTGGTGTTATTCCCACTCCAGCCTCCCTGACAGTAGCCACGATGGTGTTATTCCCACTCCAGTCTCCCTGACAGCAGCAACGGTGGTGTTATTCCCACTCCAGCCTCCCTGACAGTAGCCACGATGGTGTTATTCACACTCCAGCCTCCCTGACAGTAGCCACGATGGTGTTATTCCCACTCCAGTCTCCCTGACAGTAGCCACGATGGTGTTATTCCCACTCCAGTCTCCCTGACATTAGCCACGATGGTGTTATTCCCACTCCAGCCTCCATAACAGTAGCAACGGTGGAGTTATTGCCACTCCAGCCTTCCTGACAGTAGCTACGGTGGTGTTATTCCCACTCCAGCCTCCCTGAGAGTAGACACGGTGGTGTTATTCCCACTCCAGTCTCCCTGACAGTAGACACGGTGGTGTTATTCCCACTCCAGCCTTCTTGACTGTAGTCACGGTTGTGTTATTCCCACTCCAGCCTCCATGACAGTAGTCACGGTGGTGTTATTCCCACTCCAGCCTTCTTGACAGTAGTCACGGTTGTGTTATTCCCACTCCAGCCTCCCTGACAGTAGCCACGGTGGTGTTATTCACACTCCAGTCACTCTCATAGGAGTCACGGTAATGTTCTTATTTGTGTCCATTCACCGGAGTTAACTTTAACAAAAATACGAACAGTAGAATTGTTCAGTTTGTTGATTAACTCAGAGATAACACTGAAACAACAAGAATTGGCAATAATATATGTTGGAGAGTGGTAGAGCGAGGTGAAGATGGCAGGTCTCTGGGTACATATGTGTGGAACTCTAACATAACGTAGGTCACCATCTGGAAGACCCGGACCTGAATAATGCTGGTGAACCTACTACTTTAACATAGAGTTTATGTAAGCATATGGGAGTGTTGCTGGAGGCGGACCCAACAGTTAGGTGTCTTCAATCCAAAACGTTTTGCCTACACAGTACGCACATTCAGTCTAATACAGAGGCAGCAGCAGAGGCAGTGAATGTAAGGCTGATGTAATCATAATCATGTGTGATCCCAGAAAGGTATCCCCGTATTGGATAAACCTTACTGTTCTTGTGTACGAATGGTATATAATACCGACAAGATGAGATTAAGACACATGTGCAACATCTGGGTATCTTTATTGTAGACGTTTCGCCATCCAGTGGCTTTATCAATACAAATTCTAGGACATAACTTGAAGACAGTAGAAATATGTACAGAAGATGAGGTAATCAGTCCCTCAACCTAGGAGTAGGTGCGAACAGCACCATAGTCGTGGAGATTCTGAAGCAGAAGAAAGGAGCCTGGCGCTTATATAGTAACGTCAGGTGTAGCAGACGAGGGCATATTCACTGGTAGACGGGATTTCCCAGTGGAAGTAGGTCCTTCCCAAAGAGATGGGTTAGTTGTAGTAGTAGTTGTAGTAGTAGTTGTCGTAGTAGTGAAGGTTATGTACATGTCCTCAGAATTAAGATTCCATGATGTTGCAGTGTCTGACAAGTTGTGTACGAATGGTATATAATACCGACAAGATGAGATTAATACACATGTGCAACATCTGGGTATCTTTATTGTAGACGTTTCGCCATCCAGTGGCTTTATCAATACAAATTCTAGGACATAACTTGAAGACAGTAGAAATATGTACAGAAGATGAGGTAATCAGTCCCTCAACCTAGGAGTAGGTGCGAACAGCACCATAGTCGTGGAGATTCTGAAGCAGAAGAAAGGAGCCTGGCGCTTATATAGTAACGTCAGGTGTAGCAGACGAGGGCATATTCACTGGTAGACGGGATTTCCCAGTGGAAGTAGGTCCTTCCCAAAGAGATGGGTTAGTTGTAGTAGTAGTTGTAGTAGTAGTTGTCGTAGTAGTGAAGGTTATGTACATGTCCTCAGAATTAAGATTCCATGATGTTGCAGTGTCTGACAAGTTGTGTACGAATGGTATATAATACCGACAAGATGAGATTAAGACACATGTGCAACATCTGGGTATCTTTATTGTAGACGTTTCGCCATCCAGTGGCTTTATCAATACAAATTCTAGGACATAACTTGAAGACAGTAGAAATATGTACAGAAGATGAGGTAATCAGTCCCTCAACCTAGGAGTAGGTGCGAACAGCACCATAGTCGTGGAGATTCTGAAGCAGAAGAAAGGAGCCTGGCGCTTATATAGTAACGTCAGGTGTAGCAGACGAGGGCATATTCACTGGTAGACGGGATTTCCCAGTGGAAGTAGGTCCTTCCCAAAGAGATGGGTTAGTTGTAGTAGTAGTTGTAGTAGTAGTTGTCGTAGTAGTGAAGGTTATGTACATGTCCTCAGAATTAAGATTCCATGATGTTGCAGTGTCTGACAAGTTGTGTACGAATGGTATATAATACCGACAAGATGAGATTAAGACACATGTGCAACATCTGGGTATCTTTATTGTAGACGTTTCGCCATCCAGTGGCTTTATCAATACAAATTCTAGGACATAACTTGAAGACAGTAGAAATATGTACAGAAGATGAGGTAATCAGTCCCTCAACCTAGGAGTAGGTGCGAAGAGCACCATAGTCGTGGAGATTCTGAAGCAGAAGAAAGGAGCCTGGCGCTTATATAGTAACGTCAGGTGTAGCAGACGAGGGCATATTCACTGGTAGACGGGATTTCCCAGTGGAAGTAGGTCCTTCCCAAAGAGATGGGTTAGTTGTAGTAGTAGTTGTAGTAGTAGTTGTCGTAGTAGTGAAGGTTATGTACATGTCCTCAGAATTAAGATTCCATGATGTTGCAGTGTCCTAGAATTTGTATTGATAAAGCCACTGGATGGCGAAACGTCTACAATAAAGATACCCAGATGTTGCACATGTGTCTTAATCTCATCTTGTCGGTATTATATACCATTCGTACACAACTTGTCAGACACTGCAACATCATGGAATCTTAATTCTGAGGACATGTACATAACCTTCACTACTACGACAACTACTACTACAACTAACCCATCTCTTTGGGAAGGACCTACTCCCACTGGGAAATCCCGTCTACCAGTGAATATGCCCTCGTCTGCTACACCTGACGTTACTATATAAGCGCCAGGCTCCTTTCTTCTGCTTCAGAATCTCCACGACTATGGTGCTGTTCGCACCTACTCCTAGGTTGAGGGACTGATTACCTCATCTTCTGTACATATTTCTACTGTCTTCAAGTTATGTCCTAGAATTTGTATTGATAAAGCCACTGGATGGCGAAACGTCTACAATAAAGATACCCAGATGTTGCACATGTGTCTTAATCTCATCTTGTCGGTATTATATACCATTCGTACACAACTTGTCAGACACTGCAACATCATGGAATCTTAATTCTGAGGACATGTACATAACCTTCACTACTACGACAACTACTACTACAACTACTACTACAACTAACCCATCTCTTTGGGAAGGACCTACTTCCACTGGGAAATCCCGTCTACCAGTGAATATGCCCTCGTCTGCTACACCTGACGTTACTATATAAGCGCCAGGCTCCTTTCTTCTGCTTCAGAATCTCCACGACTATGGTGCTGTTCGCACCTACTCCTAGGTTGAGGGACTGATTACCTCATCTTCTGTACATATTTCTACTGTCTTCAAGTTATGTCCTAGAATTTGTATTGATAAAGCCACTGGATGGCGAAACGTCTACAATAAAGATACCCAGATGTTGCACATGTGTCTTAATCTCATCTTGTCGGTATTATATACCATTCGTACACAACTTGTCAGACACTGCAACATCATGGAATCTTAATTCTGAGGACATGTACATAACCTTCACTACTACGACAACTACTACTACAACTACTACTACAACTAACCCATCTCTTTGGGAAGGACCTACTTCCACTGGGAAATCCCGTCTACCAGTGAATATGCCCTCGTCTGCTACACCTGACGTTACTATATAAGCGCCAGGCTCCTTTCTTCTGCTTCAGAATCTCCACGACTATGGTGCTGTTCGCACCTACTCCTAGGTTGAGGGACTGATTACCTCATCTTCTGGTCTTCTGTAGAATTTTACTGATAAAGCCACTGGATCTTCTACCCAGTTACTGCACTGGTCTTCTGTTCTTCTCTGTTGCTGTACTGGTCTTCTGTGTTACTGTACTGGTCTTCTGTGTTACTGTACTGGTCTTCTGTTCTTATGTTAGCTGTACTGTTCTTCTGTATTACCGTACTGTACTGTTCTTCTTTATTACAGTACTGTACTGGCCTTCAGTTACTGTACTGGTCTTCTGTGTTACTGTACTGGTCTTCTGTGTTACTGTACTGGTCTTCATTGTTACTGTACTGGCCTTCTAGGTTGCTGTACTGGTCTTCTGTGTTACTGTACTGATCTTCTGTGTTACTGTACTGGTCTTCTGTGTTACTGCACTGGTCTTCTGTGTTACTGTACTGGTCTTCTGTGTTCCTGCACTGTTCTTCTGGGTTGATGTACTGGTCTTCTGTGTTACTGTACTGGTCTTCTGTATTACTGTACTGGTCTTCTGTGTTACTGTACTGGTATTCTGCGTTACTGCATTGGTATTCTGCGTTACTGTACTGGTCTTTTGTTACTGTACTGGTCTTCTGTGTTACTGTACTGGTCTTCTGTGTTACTGTACTGGTCTTCTGTGTTACTGTACTGGTCTTCTGTGTTACTGTACTGGTCTTCTGTGTTACTGTACTGGTCTTCTGTGTTACTGTACTGGTCTTCTGTGTTACTGTACTGGTCTTCTGTGTTACTGTACTGGTCTTCTGTGTTACTGTACTGGTCTTCTGTGTTACTGTACTGGTCTTCTGTGTTACTGCACTGGTCTTCTGTGTTACTGTACTGGTCTTCTGTGTTACTGTACTGGTCTTTTGTGTTACTGTACTGGTCTTCTCTGTTACTGTACTGGTCTTCTGGGTTGCTGTACTGGTCTGCTGTGTTATTGTCCTGGTCTTCTGTGTTACTGTACTGGTCTTCTGTGTTACTGTACTGGTCTTCTGTGTTACTGCACTGGTCTTCTGGGTTGCTGTACTGGTCTTCTGTGTTACTGTACTGGTCTTCTGTGTTACTGTACTGGTCTTCTGTGTTACTGTACTGGTCTTCTGTTACTGTACTGGTCTTCTGTGTTACTGCACTGGTCTTCTGTGTTACTGTACTGGTCTTCTGTGTTACTGTACTGGTCTTCTGTGTTACTGCACTGGTCTTCTGGGTTGATGTACTGGTCTTCTGTGTTACTGTACTGGTCTTCTGTGTTACTGTGTGGGTCTTCTGTGTTACAGTACTGGTCTTCTGTATTACTGTACTGGTCTTCTGTGTTACTGTACTGGTCTTCTGTGTTACTGTACTGGTCTTCTGTGTTACTGTACTGGTCTTCTGTGTTACTGTACTGGTCTTCTGTGTTACTGTACTGGTCTTCTGTGTTACTGTACTGGTCTTCTGTGTTACTGTACTGGTCTTCTGTGTTACTGTACTGGTCTTCTGTGTTACTGTACTGGTCTTCTGTGTTACTGTACTGGTCTTCTGTGTTACTGTACTGGTCTTCTGTGTTACTGTACTGGTCTTCTGTGTTACTGTACTGGTCTTCTGTGTTACTGTACTGGTCTTCTGTGTTACTGTACTGGTCTTCTGTGTTACTGTACTGGTCTTCTGTGTTACTGTACTGGTCTTCTGTGTTACTGTACTGGTCTTCTGTGTTACTGTACTGGTCTTCTGTGTTACTGCACTGGTCTTCTGTGTTACTGTACTGGTCTTCTGTGTTACTGTACTGGTCTTCTGTGTTACTGTACTGGTCTTCTGTGTTACTGTACTGGTCTTCTGTGTTACTGTACTGGTCTTCTGTGTTACTGTACTGGTCTTCTGTGTTACTGTACTGGTCTTCTGTGTTACTGTACTGGTCTTCTCTGTTACTGTACTGGTCTTCTGTGTTACTGTACTGGTCTTCTGTGTTACTGTACTGGTCTTCTGTGTTACTGTACTGGTCTTCTGTGTTACTGTACTGGTCTTCTGGGTTACTGTACTGGTCTTCTGTGTTACTGTACTGGTCTTCTGTGTTACAGTACTGGTCTTCTGTGTTACTGTACTGGTCTTCTGTGTTACTGTACTGGTCTTCTGTGTTACTGTACTGGTCTTCTGTGTTACTGTACTGGTCTTCTGTGTTACTGTACTGGTCTTCTGTGTTACTGGTACTGTGTTACTATACTGGTCTTCTGTGTTACTGTACTGGTCTTCTGTGTTACTGTACTGGTCTTCTGTGTTACTGTACTGGTCTTCTGTGTTACTGTACTGGTCTTCTGTGTTACTGTACTGGTCTTCTGTGTTACTGTACTGGTCTTCTGTGTTACTGTACTGGTCTTCTGTGTTACTGTACTGGTCTTCTGTGTTACTGTACTGGTCTTCTGTGCTACTGTACTGGTCTTCGGTTACTGTACTGGTCTTCTGTGTTACTGTACTTGTCTTCTGTGTTACTGTACTGGTCTTCTGTTACTGCACTGGTCTTCTGTGTTACTGTACTGGTCTTCTGTGTTACTGTACTGGTCTTCTGTGTTACTGTACTGGTCTTCTGTGTTACTGTACTGGTCTTCTGTGTTACTGTACTGGTCTTCTGTGTTACTGTACTGGTCTTCTGTGTTACTGTACTGGTCTTCTGTGTTACTGTACTGGTCTTCTGTGTTACTGTACTGGTCTTCTGTGTTACTGTACTGGTCTTCTGTGTTACTGTACTGGTCTTCTGTGTTACTGTACTGGTCTTCTGTGTTACTGTACTGGTCTTCTGTGTTACTGTACTGGTCTTCTGTGTTACTGTACTGGTCTTCTGTGTTACTGTACTGGTCTTCTGTGTTACTGTACTGGTCTTCTGTGTTACTGTACTGGTCTTCTGTGTTACTGTACTGGTCTTCTGTGTTACTGTACTGGTCTTCTGTGTTACTGTACTGGTCTTCTGTGTTACTGTACTGGTCTTCTGTGTTACTGTACTGGTCTTCTGGGTTGCTGTACTGGTCTTCTGTGTTACTGTACTGGTCTTCTGTGTTACTGTACTGGTCTTCTGTGTTACTGTACTGGTCTTCTGTGTTACTGTACTGGTCTTCTGTGTTACTGTACTGGTCTTCTGTGTTACTGTACTGGTCTTCTGTGTTACTGTACTGGTCTTCTGTGTTACTGTACTGGTCTTCTGTGTTACTGTACTGGTCTTCTGTGTTACTGTACTGGTCTTCTGTGTTACTGTACTGGTCTTCTGTGTTACTGTACTGGTCTTCTGTGTTACTGTACTGGTCTTCTGTGTTACTGTACTGGTCTTCTGTGTTACTGTACTGGTCTTCTGTGTTACTGTACTGGTCTTCTGTGTTACTGTACTGGTCTTCTGTGTTACTGTACTGGTCTTCTGTGTTACTGTACTGGTCTTCTGTGTTACTGTACTGGTCTTCTGTGTTACTGTACTGGTCTTCTGTGTTACTGTACTGGTCTTCTGTGTTACTGTACTGGTCTTCTGTGTTACTGTACTGGTCTTCTGTGTTACTGTACTGGTCTTCTGTGTTACTGTACTGGTCTTCTGTGTTACTGTACTGGTCTTCTGTGTTACTGTACTGGTCTTCTGTGTTACTGTACTGGTCTTCTGTGTTACTGCACTGGTCTTCTGTGTTACTGTACTGGTCTTCTGTGTTACTGTACTGGTCTTTTGTGTTACTGTACTGGTCTTCTGTGTTACTGTACTGGTCTTCTGTGTTACTGTACTGGTCTTCTGTGTTACTGTACTGGTCTTCTGTGTTACTGTACTGGTCTTCTGTGTTACTGCACTGGTCTTCTGGGTTGCTGTACTGGTCTTCTGTGTTACTGTACTGGTCTTCTGTGTTACTGTACTGGTCTTCTGTGTTACTGTACTGGTCTTCTGTGTTACTGTACTGGTCTTCTGTGTTACTGTACTGGTCTTCTGTGTTACTGTACTGGTCTTCTGTTACTGTACTGGTCTTCTGTGTTACTGTACTGGTCTTCTGTGTTACTGTACTGGTCTTCTGTGTTACTGTACTGGTCTTCTGTGTTACTGTACTGGTCTTCTGTGTTACTGTACTGGTCTTCTGTGTTACTGTACTGGTCTTCTGTGTTACTGTACTGGTCTTCTGTGTTACTGTACTGGTCTTCTGTGTTACTGTACTGGTCTTCTGTGTTACTGTACTGGTCTTCTGTGTTACTGTACTGGTCTTCTGTGTTACTGTACTGGTCTTCTGTGTTACTGTACTGGTCTTCTGTGTTACTGTACTGGTCTTCTGTGTTACTGTACTGGTCTTCTGTGTTACTGTACTGGTCTTCTGTGTTACTGTACTGGTCTTCTGTGTTACTGTACTGGTCTTCTGTGTTACTGTACTGGTCTTCTGTGTTACTGTACTGGTCTTCTGTGTTACTGTACTGGTCTTCTGTGTTACTGTACTGGTCTTCTGTGTTACTGTACTGGTCTTCTGTGTTACTGTACTGGTCTTCTGTGTTACTGTACTGGTCTTCTGTGTTACTGTACTGGTCTTCTGTGTTACTGTACTGGTCTTCTGTGTTACTGTACTGGTCTTCTGTGTTGAGAACATTGTAAGAAAACATTGGAAGGCAAGAAAGTCATTAGTTATATGAAGGGTAAAATCTTGAATAAGATCTTTTTCAAATGAAATGTATGTAACTATATTCCATCCTGTTCTTTTACAGGATGGAATATAGGAGAAAAAAAAACGATGAAGTTTGCTTTTCCTAGAAAATGTCGTGGACACACTGATTACTCAATCAACTATTACTTCTGCCTGGTGGATATTTCCAAACGTCGAACTGGGAGAAATGCATCTGCTATTTCTTATCCAGATCTTCCCTCTTCTATTACTCCAGTATCACACAGTGCTGATCTTCCTGCACATACACTTCCAGAAAAAAGTCAGTCGTCAGAAGAAGAAAGCAGCAAATCAGAAAATGAAGAGCACAGTGAACAAGACAGATACAGCTGTTGAGAGGAATCCTTACTTTCCAATCCAAACAGACCTCAATGACCTTATCAAAGATCTTGGTTTGACCAAGTAAAATGTTGAGCTTTTAATTTCAGGGCTCAAGGAGTGTGGGACTTGGTGGATGAAAGTGTGCAAGTGAAAAGCCGAAGAAAACGTCACCAACATTTCTCAAGCTTCTTTACTAATGAAGACACCTTGTGCTACTGTAATGATGTATCAGGTCTGTTTCATGCAATTGAAATTGCATGCAATTCATGCAATCTCCAGAAGCCTAAAAACTGTTCTTCTGCACAGTGGAATCAATTATCCATCCCTTCCCTTGGCTCATTCAGTGAATCTTATGGTGGACTACAACACTGTCAAATATCTACTGGAAGCTTTGAGCTATGATACGTATGGCTGAGAGGTTATTGGAGTGTTACTGTACTGCAATGTACTGATATTGTGGGCACTGTACAGTAATGGTCTTCTGTGCTAGTGTACTGTGCTGGTCTTCTATGTTACTATACCGAACTGGTGTCTGTGTTAATGTACTGTACTTGTATTCTATGTATTGTTCTTTACTGGTCTTCTGTGTTGTTCTGCACTGGTCTTCTGTGTTGTTGTACTGTACTGGTATTGTGTGCATTGTACAGTATTGGTCTTGCTTGTTATTGTACTGTACCGGTCTTCGGCGTTACTGTACTGTATGGTCTTCTGTATTATTGTACTGAACTTGTATTCTCTGTTATTGTACTGTACTGGTCTTTTGTATTATTGTATTTTACTGGTGTTCTGTGTCACTGTACATTACTCGTCTTCCGTGTTACTGTACTGTACTGGTCTTGTGTGTTACTGTTCTGTACTGATCTGTGTTATTGTACTGAACTAATCTTCTGTGCTATTGTCCTGTACTGGTCTTCTTTGTTATAGTTCTGTACTGGTTTTCTGTGTTATTATACTGTACTTGTCTTCTGTGTTATTGTACTGTACAGGTCTTCAGTGTTAAGGTGCTGTACTGGTCCTCTGTATTATTTTACTGTACCTGTCTTCTGCGTTGTTGTTATGTACTGGTCTTCTGTGTTACTGTAATGTATTGGTCTTGTGTGTATTGTACTCTACTGGTCTTCTGAGTTTTTGTGCTGTACTGGTTTTCTGTGTCACTGTACTGCACTGGTCTTCTGTGTTATTATGTTCTGGTCTTCCGTGTTACTGTACTCTACATGTCTTCTGCTTTATTGTACTAGGCCTCTGTGTTATTGTACGCTACTGGTCTTGTGTGTTATTGTTTTATACTGGTCTTTTGTGCAATTGTACTGTACTCTTCTTCTGTGATTTGAAATGTACTGGTCTTCTGTGTTACTGTACTGTACTGGTCTTCTATGTTATTGAACCGTAGTGGTCCTCTGTGTAACTGTACTGAACTGTTCCTGTGTGCTACTGTACTGTACTGGTATTCTGTGTTATTGTACTGTACTGGTCTTCTGTGTTAGTGAACTGCATTGCTAGTCTACGTTATTGTAAAGTACTGTTCTTGTGTTTTTCTTTGTGCTAGTCTACTGTGTTATTGTACTGTACTGGTACTCTGTGTTATTGTACTATTCTGGTCTTCTGCGTTATTATTCTGTACTGGCATTCTGTGTTATAGTACTGTACTGGTCTTTTGTGTTATTGTTCTGTACTGGTCTTCTGTCTTATTGTATTCTACTGGTATTTTTTTATTGTACAGTACTGGTCTTACGTGTTACTGTACTGTACCTGTCTCCTTTGTTACTGTACTGTACTGATCTGTGTTATTGTGCTGTACTAGTCTTCTGTGTTATTGTTCTGTACTGGTCACCTGTGTTATTGTATTGTATTGGCCTTCTATATTATTGTGCTCTACTGGTCTTCTGTGTTAATGAACTGTATTGCCCGTCTCTGTTATAGTACTTCTCTGGTCTTCCGTGTTACTGTACTGTACTGGTCTTTTTTATTATTGTACTGTACAGGTCTTCTGTGTTTTTGTTCTGCGTTAGTATTCTGTATTATTGTACTGTACTGGCCTTCTGTGTTATTGTACTGTACTGGTCTTTTGTGCTATTGTACTGTACAGGTCTTCTGTGTTACTGTACTGTACTGCGCTGGTATTGTGTGCATTGTACTGTTATAGTCTTCTGTGTTATTGTACTGTGTTGGTGTACTGTGCTGGTCGCCTGTGTTACTGTACCGTACTAGTCCTGTGTGTTAATGTACTGCGCTGGTATTCTGTGTATTGTTCTGTACTTGTCTTATGTGTTAGTGAACTGTACTGGTCTTCTGTGTTATTGCGATGTACTGGTTTTCAGCCTTATTGTACTGTATTAGTCTTCTGTGTTATTGTACTATACTGGTCTTGTGTGTTATTGTACTGTACTGGTCTTCTGTGTTATTGTACTGTACTGGTCTTTTGTGGTATTGTACTGTACTGGTCCTCTGTCTTATTGTACTGTACCGGTCTTCTGTGTTATTGTACTGTACTGGTCTTCTGTGTTATTGTACTGTATTGCTCGTCTGTGTTATAGTACTGCACTGGTCTTCTGTGTTACTGTACTGTTCTGGTCTTTTTGTGTTATTGTACTGTACTGGTCTTCTGTGTAACTGTTCTGTATTCGTCTTCTGTGTTACTGTACTAGTCCACTGTCTTGCTGTACAGTGCTAGTCCTCTGTGTTATTGTACTGTACCGGTGTTCTTTGTTACTGTACCGTACTGGTCCACTGTGTTACTGTACTGTACTCGTATTCTGTGTTATTGTACTCCTCTTCTGTGTTACTGTACTGTACTGGTCCACTGTGTTACTGTACTGTACTCGTATTCTGTGTTATTGTACTCCTCTTCTGTGTTACTGTACTGTACTGGTCCACTGTGTTACTGTACTGTACTCGTATTCTGTGTTATTGTACTCCTCTTCTGTGTTACTATACTGTACTGGTCTTCTGTATTGCTGTGCTGGTCTTGTTTATTTTACTGTACTGGTCTTCTGTGTTATTGTACTGTACTGGTCTTCTGTGTTATTGTACTGTTTTATATTACATATATTTTTGTGTGTAATTATGATGGTTTGTTTGTTATTAAGCTTTTTTATGTGTTATTGTACTTATTTATTTGTCACTACAATGTTTTGTGTGTTATTGTACTTATTTATTTGTCACTACACTGTTTTATGTCTCAATTTACTTTTTTATGTGTTTATCTAATGATTTGTGTCATTATACTTTTTTATGTGTTTATCTAATGATTTGTGTCATTATACTTTTTTATTGTTATGATACTTATGAGTTACTTTCATGTTTTGTGTGTTAATACACTGTTTTATGTCACTGTAAAACATTCAGACTTGATTCATCTTAACCAAACCATACCACGGGCGGGATTTGAGACTCTGACCGCGGGTTCAAATCCCGCCCGTGGTTTGGTTTGTTTGCAATCGTGAGTCTGGTTTTATTCATCTTATACGTTACAAACGAATCGCTACCTAAAGTCTTTTACCAATAGAGTGTTGCCAAAACTATTTCCAACAGAAACCTACCGGAGGTCTTCCACTAAAAGTCTTCTGGTAACAGTCCTTCCAGTAGTAATCTCATAATAGCGTCCAGTCTTATAAACTTGATTCCTACCAACAGAATCCTAAGAAAAGAATCCTGTCAATAAGTTTTCTATCAGGTATTTACCAGACAGGTTACATACAGTGTTATTAACTCTGGTGTATCAGACAGACTTTATACACAACACAACACAACGATGGTGGTGAAAAAACACATAACAGCAGAGAGGAACTTTCACCTGTGAAACAAACTCCTTCATTCAATAGTTCCCTTCTACAGTTTTGTCTTTTTCATTACTTTCCAGCTATATGCCATATATCTCTGCAACATAGTGCACTCCAACATTCAGTGTGTAATATATGTTAACATTGATACATCACAGTACATAACAACAGTCTGGGAGACATTAACATACAGTCGTACTGGCCAGGTTGTGGCAGCCACCACCAAAATTCTTATTGTCAGTAGATCGAATCATCCAGGTTGATAGTTTTTATTTTCATCACCGAGTTTTTTTTTTTATCCATCTGTTGTGGTGAATGTTTTTATGTTATTATTGAAGAGCTGAGAGAAGAGAGTATGAGAAAACTGAGAGAATTATTTAATAATTAATTCTAATTAAACTAAATGTTTATTAAGATAATTTATAAGAATATCTCTGTTTTAACTCCAAGTCCAAGTCTTTTATATTTCATCTATTCATTCCATAAGAAAATTTAAATAACTCAAGAATAATTTAAACAATGGTGTGAGAGAGTGCAGATATGCTTATGAGAACGTGTACACATGTATATATATGTGTACGTAGTAGTGTGTTTGTAGTGATGTTTATGTGTAGATGAAAGTGAAAAGTAAACATCAGAAGAAAACTTATATGAACTACATAATAATTCACAATAAAGAAGAGCACAGTTCCGTGGTACAGCTGTCAGCCTGGCTGACTCTGCTGTCAGCCTGGCTGACTCTGCTGTCAGCAAGGCTGACTCTGCTGTCAGCCTAGCTGACTCTGCTGTCAGCCTGGCTGACTCTGCTGTCAGCCTGGCTGACTCTGCTGTCAACAGTTAGTCAGTCAGAATAAAAGAAATGAGTCAATAAGAAGATTAAAACTGGGAAATTTAGAATGGATTAAGATTGAAGTTTGTGATGCAGTTGTAATAAAGTCCTGGAATACTTAATGATTTTGTTCATAATGTTTATAAAAGAAAAGGGAAAACTTTAAAGAATGTAATAATTATAATGGAATAAGACTGTTGACCATAAAGTATGTCAGAAATATGATGGATGAAATGATGGAAAAGACAAAATATGCGTACCAAAGAAGAGTGTGAATTCTGAAAGGGAAATTAATATATGCATCAAGTGTAAACAATGAAATACCCAAGTGAAAAACACTTATATAAAGGGAAGCAACACTTAGGTGGATTTATAGGTTTGATAAAAATATACTAGAGTTAAAAATGTATTTAATCTTAGCAAATGTTTTGAGAGCAATAGTGTTGAATTAAGTTATAATATGCAAGAAAGACGGTAAAGATTTACACAAAAAACTGGATGTTAGATAATGTTGTGTGATGTCACCTGTGGTCTTAAAGACGTGTGATGTCACCTGTGGTCTTAAAGACGTGTGATGTCATTGTACTTTGCTCAGAAGACAGTATATACAGAGTAAGCCATCATGTAGACCAGGTGTCACTCTAAACACAGCTTTATTAACACATTATGTAAAACTCTGTATATACACACACACACACATATATGTGTGCGCGCATGTATGTATATATCCGACCTTCAAATTCATTTACGAAACACCAGAAATAGCTATTATTATAAATTTGTTATAGTTTTCATAGAGGAAATTTAGAGATTTGAATTTGATACTTTTTCATACATAATAACATGTACACATGACATTCGTGAACACACAAGAACAGGTACATATGACACCAATATACAATAACACGTAGATATTACATTCATTTATACAAAATAACATGTTACACACGACACACAGTCCTCCACTAGTGTCTCAAACGTGTTCATCTTTATATATTTACATATTTCACATAGAATGTCGCTCACAAACACATTTAAACTGCTAAATAAGTTAAAAAAAACTTGTTCTCAGTATAAATTCATAGTGTAACATAAGAGGAATTCCAAAATTGTAATTAATTAGCCCCCGAGGTGGCCGAGCTGTGTACGAGCTTCGTCTCGTCCAGCTGGTCTACGGTTCCAGGCTGTCTTGGTGGATGTAATTACTGGACGCAGTTTACTGTGTGTCCCCTCCAGTAATTCCACCTACCTGGACAGTCACTACCGTAGACCAGCTAGACAAGACCAAGTTTCCATTCAGCAAGGTCACTGAGGGTGGCAACCGCTGACTCTGGGGAAGTGGGGAAGGGAGTCCACTCAGTGACACAAGTGGATTCCTGGAGACACTGATCCGGGGAAGGCACCGCCGACCTTAGGTAAGTGGGGAAGGGGAGACATCCGGGAGCGAGCGGATGGATTCCTGGATACATAAACTTGGGGAAGGTTGTTGTTGAGGCTAACCTTGGGTAAGTGGGGAAGGGGAGACATCTGGGAGCGAGCGGATGGATTCCTGGATACATGAACTTGGGGAAAGCATGAATACATGCAGTTGAGGCTGACCTTGGGTAAGTGGTGAAGGGAAGACATCCGGCGGTAGACGGATCGATTCCTGGATACATGAACCTGGGTAAAGCAAGAATACCGCTGACTTTGGGGAAGTGGAGAAGGGATTCCACCTGAAGTGACACCAAGTGGACTCCTGGAGACACTGATCCGGGGAAGGCACTGACCTAATTCGCTGACCTTAGGTAAGTGGGGAAGGGAAGACATCCGGGAGCGAGCGGATGGATTCCTGGATACATAAACTTGGGGAAGGTTGTTGTTGAGGCTAACCTTGGGTAAGTGGGGAAGGGGAGACATCTGGGAGCGAGCAGATGGATTCCTGGATACATGCAGTTGAACCTTGGGGAAGTGGGGAAGGGAAGAAGTAGTGATGTCCTGTTGACCTGGGCAAAGCAAGAATACCACTGACTTGGGGTAACTCGCTGACCTTAGGTAAGTGGGGAAGGGGAGACATCCGGGAGCGAGCGGATGGATTCCTGGATACATAAACTTGGGGAAGGTTGTTGTTGAGGCTAACCTTGGGTAAGTGGGGAAGGGGAGACATCCGGGAGCGAGCGGATGGATTCCTGGATACATAAACTTGGGGAAGGTTGTTGTTGAGGCTAACCTTGGGTGAGTGGGGAAGGGGAGACATCTGGGAGCGAGCGGATGGATTCCTGGATACATGAACCTGGGGAAAGCATGAATACGTGCAGTTGAGGCTGACCTTGGGGAAGTGGGGAAGGGAAGACATCCGGCGGTAGACGGATCGATTCCTGGATACATGAACCTGGGTAAAGCAAGAATACCGCTGACTTTGGGGAAGTGGGGAAGGGATTCCACCTGAGGTGACACCAAGTGGACTCCTGGAGACACTGATCTGGGGAAGGCACTGACCTAACTCGCTGACCTTAGGTAAGTGGGGAAGGGAAGACATCCGGGAGCGAGCGGATGGATTCCTGGATACATAAACTTGGGGAAGGTTGTTGTTGAGGCTAACCTTGGGTAAGTGGGGAAGGGGAGACATCTGGGAGCGAGCGGATGGATTCCTGGATACATGAACCTGGGGAAAGCATGAATACGTGCAGTTGAGGCTGACCTTGGGGAAGTGGGGAAGGGAAGACATCCGGCGGTAGACGGATCGATTCCTGGATACATGAACCTGGGTAAAGCAAGAATACCGCTGACTTTGGGGAAGTGGAGAAGGGATTCCACCTGAGGTGACACCAAGTGGACTCCTGGAGACACTGATCTGGGGAAGGCACTGACCTAACTCGCTGACCTTAGGTAAGTGGGGAAGGGAAGACATCCGGGAGCGAGCGGATGGATTCCTGGATACATAAACTTGGGGAAGGTTGTTGTTGAGGCTAACCTTGGGTAAGTGGAGAAGGGGAGACATCTGGGAGCGAGCGGATGGATTCCTGGATACATGAACTTGGGGAAAGCATGAATACATGCAGTTGATGCTGACCTTGGGGAAGTGGGGAAGGGAAGACATCTGGCGGTAGACGGATGGTTTCCTGGATACATGAACCTGGGGTAGGCATGAATACAGGTTGGTGAGGCTGACCTTGGGAAAGTGAGAAAGGGGAAACATCCGGCGGCGGACGGATGAATTCCTGGATACATAACCCTAGGGAAGGCTGAGGCTGGAAGGCAGAGAGAGAGAGGCGAGGCTGACCTTAGGGAAGTGAGGAAGGGTAGACATCCGGGGGCCCACGGATGGATTCCTGGACACATGAACCTGGGGAAGGCGAGGGGGGGGGCGGACCTTAAAGACGAACCACTGGCCTCCACGTGGCAAGGTCTGGTAACTCAGAGATAACTCTGAGGCTGACAGTGGTCGCAAATTATTAATGTTATTATAATTCAAGATTTGCTAATTTGGATTCAAAAGCGTCTACCAGGGTGGTATTATTTCCAATCCAGCCACTCTCATAGGAGCCACGGTAGTGTTCTTATTTTGTTCATTCACCGGAGTTAACATTAATAAAAATAACATTAATAAAAATATTGTTCTTATTTTTGATTAACACAACAGAGATAACATTGCAACAACTAGAAATGGCAGTAATATATGTTTGAGAGTCGTTGAGCGATGTGAAGATGACAGGTCTCCTGGGTACACATGTCTGGTACTCTAACATAACGTAGGTCATCTGGAAAAGACCCGGGCCGGGACAATACCGTGGGTGTTGCTGGAGTGAGACCCAACAGTTAGGTGTCTTCAATCAGTAGGCTTCTTCAGTTTAATATAGAGGCAGCAGCAGAGGCAGTGAATGTAAGGCTGATGTAATTATAATCATGCGTGATCCCAGAAAGGTATCGTGATCAATCAGAAAGGTACGTTTCGCCTACACAGTAGGATCTTCAGATAGAGGTATCCCAGAGGCAGTGATCCTGATGTAATTATATCATGCGTGATCCCAGAAAGGTATCCCCGTACTGCATAAACCTTATTGTTCATCTCTGTTGCTGTACATTTTTTCTTTGCTACTGTACTGCATTTCTGTACTGCACTCTACCGTTCTTTTGTTTGTAATTCTTTTACTGTACTGGTCGTCTCTGTTACTGTACTCATTCTTCTGTGTTACTGTACTGGTCTTCTCTGTTACTGAACTATATTTGTTCTTCTGTGTGTCTGTACTGGTCTTCTGTGCTACCAGTGTCAGGGGAACGCCTTCCTATTGAACAAAAGAAAGGAAAAATAACAAATGAATAACTTGATGGATAATAATTATGTTTTTCTAAGGATTTTAATTAAAAATAAATAAAATAAATATTGGCCGCTGTGGTTCCAGTAGGATGTTGGGACATGAGAATCTTATGCCCAGGATGGTCTTCTGATGATGTTTTAGAAGAAATGGTGTTGGTTATCCTGGGTGGCGGTGTTCGTCCCATGTTCTGAAAATCCTGTCACTACTTGGTTGTATCACCACAATTCAGATTTTAGAGGTGAGGAGTCGTAATGTCCCACTACGTCCTGTAGACAGGGATCTTGCTCCAATTAACTAGCGTCTACCCTGGTTGACCAGGTCAGCAGCAGAGCTGATAATAAAGAAAACACTGGTTATATAAGTGTTAAATAAGTATGACAATGAAGAAAGACAAAGGCTGGTATTCTACTTCAATGTCATGACTTGTAACCAGGTAAATTAGTATCAATGAACAGAAATACTCCTTGTAGATCACCGTACCTGATCATGAGAAGAGTGGAGGTGAAGTTATTCTTCAAACTTCAACCCACACCAGGTAAGGTTAATACTACCAGGAATAGAAATTAAAGCAACTCAGACGCTAGGAACTGAAGTTTAGCCTCTGCCCACTAGATGGAAGAGTGGGCGGTAACACGCTAGTGGTTCCTGGGTGTCTGAACAACCATACCTCCCACTTTTTTAAGTTTTTTTTCCTCAAAATATCCCCTTTCCTAAACTTATAGTCGGAAGCAGTATGTTAAGTTACAGAGGGAAAAGTACTATGTACACCCTCGGTTCAGCCAATCTGAGAAGTGGTTTTCCGAGTCATATATATATATATATATGAACAACTTTAAACTTATAAGACTGGATAGCCCATCTTAAGAGTCGGCTACTTGAACCTTTGAAGTTTTCCAGGTACATCAGTGGCTTGCGATCTGTTTCAAGCACAAAGGGTTTTCCATATAAGTAGTAGTTGAACCCACTTACACCCCATACCAATGCATAACATTCCTTCTCCACAGTGGAGTAGTTTTCTTCCCTCGCAGAAGCTTCTTACTGGTGGAAGATATAGGGAAGTGAATCTCATCATAATACTGTAGTGGAACAGCCCCGAGTCCTGAATGGAAGGCATCCGTTTGGAGACAAAAGACTTTATTAATAACTGGTAATTTTAGAACAGGAGGATTGGAAAGTATTCTTTACTTTGTTCGAAGCTTTCTACAGCCTCTTCAGAACAAACAAGAGGTTCCTTTACATACTTTTTAAATAGTCTGTGAGAATGGAAGTCAGACCTTTTAAATTATGTACAAAAATTCTCTTTTGAAATTTACTGACCCAAGGAAACTTCTTAGCAATTTTGTTTTGTAGTTAGGAAGGAGCTTTCTAGAACTGCTTTCGTCTTGTTAGGAAGAGGTGATAAATTACTGTCAGAAATAATAAACCCGAGGTATTGTACTTTGAAATAGCCAAGAAAACACTTCTGTGGTTTGATTGTAAGGCAATGAGCTCTTAGTCTTTTTAAAACCAGCGACAGTGTAGTAAGATGATCCTCCCAGACATAAATCATGATGTAAATATTATCGAAATACACTGAAACATTCTTGAGGTCAGAAAGGAATATTCTCATAAGCCGGATATACGTGGCACACGCGGTGACCAAGCCGTAAGGCACTGTGCGATATTGCATTAGTCCTTTATGAGTAGGGAAAGCCGTTTAGAGTCTGGGTGTAATGACACTTGATGGTACGCTTGTGAGATGTCTAATTCAGAGAAAAATTTACAGTCATGGAATTCATACAAGTCATGATCGATTACTGACATGGGTTCAACGTCCCATTTAGTGATAACATTTAATAACGAAAATCTTGAGCCAGTCGGTAAGAATTGTCTGATTTCTTAACCATGACAACTGCTGAACAGAAAGCTGATTTAGAAGGTTCAATGATATTTAACTTTAAGAGTTTGTCAACTTCGTTATCAAATGTTTTCCGTAAGTGAACCGCAACAGGATAAATTTTCCGTCTTACTGGTTCATGAGCTGACAATTGAATCTTGTGTACAACGGTAGTGGTAAGTCCTGGGATCTCTGTGAATATGTCAGAAAAGGTATTTACTATGGCATTTACTTGAGGCTTTTGTTTAGTAGATAGTTCACTCTTGATTTTGATGTTTGAGTTATTAGTTGGAGAATCAACAGTTAAGATATCTAGTAGTTCCTTCGATTCTGTGCGAGACTAGTGATCTATAATACAAACTTTACATTCACGAGAATCAAGACTGTTAGACAAAATATCTTCATCGAAGGAGTTTCAACGAAGAATAACTTCTCTACGGTGGAACAGTTCCAAAATATTGACATGTTACATTCGTTCTTTACCCTTGACATCCAAGAGATAATCTACCTTATTACAGAACTTTACTATTTTATTCGGTCCGCTCCAGGAAATTAACAATTTGTTGGATTTATCTGGTAAAAGAACTAAAACTTCATCGCCAATATTAAATTTACGCTTGACTCTTTTGGTCAATATAGGTCTTGTATGTTTCCATGGAAATATTCAAGTTCTTGACAACTAAATCAGCGGTTTCTTCTAATCTTTCTCTCAGATCTAAAAAGAACTGATAAGTGCTTTGAACTTCAGGTTTAATATCTTTGGACCACAGTTCATTCAAGATAAATAGAGGTTCACGAGCTTGTCTCCCATAAAGCAATTCGAAAGGGGAATATCCAAGTGAATCACTTGGAATCTCACGCATTACAAAGAGCACATGGTAGATAACTTTACCAGTCAGTTGGCTTAAGGAAACAAAGTTTCTTTAATATTGACTTTAGGATAGCATATTGTCATTCCACTCTTCCGTTACAATTTGGATGTAACGGAGGTTTAACACCCACAAGTTGATAAACTTGATCCATTAATTCAGAAGTAAATTGTGTTCCTTGATCAGAAAGAATTTCCCTGGGTATACCTACCCGTGAAAAAATAGTCACTTTTCTGCAACTTCTACTGACGTACCGCTTCTGGGAAGCTAGACGCAATGCCAGTCATAGTCAAGATGTATTTATGACCTCCTGATGAACCAGAAGTGATACGACCAACTCTATCCACTGCAACCCTAGCAAATGGGACTGAGTAAATCGGCATTATTACCATAGAAACTCTCATAGTTCTTCCAATTTGTGAGGAAAGCTAACATAATTTAATTTAATTTAATAATTTTATACCGTGAAGAATCTAAGTTAGGGAAAAGCTTACTAGAGATAACAATACAGGAACATCCAGTATCTCTAAGAATTGGCGAAACATTCATTCCATTAAGAGTACCTTCACTAAAAGCTGCGTTAATATTAGCTTCAGTGAAACACTTCCCGATATTCTCACGCTTCCTCTTGGCACATTCTTGACGTTTATGTCCAAATTCATTACAGATGAAAGATATCATCGTGAAGTCCGTGGAATTCTTAGGCACAAAGGTTTAGGGCCCCTCAGTTTGCTGAGGCACAACAGATTTATATCTGCTACGGTCCTTGGGGTAGTTATTATGCTCACACACACATATACGGTCCTTGGGGTAGTTATTATGCTCACACACACATATACGGTCCTTGGGGTAGTTATTATGTTCACACACACATATACGGTCCTTGGGGTAGTTATTATGCTCACACACACATATACGGTCCTTGGGGTAGTTATTATGCTCACACACACACATATATGTCTGGGACTTGTGTCATCTCCGAAGATGTCTGAACATTTTGTTCTTTTATAAATATTTGTAAATGAAAGGTTACAGACGAAAGGACTTGATCCCTTTCCACCCAAGGTGTGGGTGGTACTAACACCATACCCATGGTGTGGGTGGTAGTAACACCATACCCATGGTGTGGGTGGTAGTAACACCATACCCATGGTGTGGGTGGTACTAACACCATACCCATGGTGTGGGTGGTAGTAACACCATACCCATGGTGTGGGTGGTAGTAACACCATACCCATGGTGTGGGTGGTAGTAACACCATACCCATGGTGTGGGTGGTACTAACACCATACCCATGGTGTGGGTGGTAGTAACACCCTAACACCATACCCATGGTGTGGGTGGTAGTAACACCATACCCATGGTGTGGGTGGTACTAACACCATACCCATGGTGTGGGTGGTAGTAACACCATACCCATGGTGTGGGTGGTAGTAACACCATACCCATGGTGTGGGTGGTAGTAACACCATACCCATGGTGTGGGTGGTAGTAACACCATACCCATGGTGTGGGTGGTAGTAACACCATACCCATGGTGTGGGTG
>NW_027195160.1:302500-312705 GCF_038502225.1 Cherax quadricarinatus
AAGGAAGGTTGCTGTTACCCTTGATGTGGGAAGGAAGGTTGCTGTTACCCTTGATGTGGGAAGGAAGGTTGCTGTTACTCTTGATGTGGGAAGGAAGGTTGCTGTTACTCTTGATGTGGGAAGGAAGGTTGCTGTTACCCTTGATGTGGGAAGGAAGGTTGCTGTTACCCTTGATGTGGGAAGGAAGGTTGCTGTTACCCTTGATGTGGGAAGGAAGGTTGCTGTTAACCTTGATGTGGGAAGGAAGGTTGCTGTTACCCTTGATGTAGGAAGGAAGGTTGCTGTTACCCTTGATGTGGGAAGGAAGGTTGCTGTTACCCTTGATGTGGGAAGGAAGGTTGCTGTTACCCTTGATGTGGGAAGGAAGGTTGCTGTTACTCTTGATGTGGGAAGGAAGGTTGCTGTTACCCTTGATGTGGGAAGGAAGGTTGCTGTTACCCTTGATGTGGGAAGGAAGGTTGCTGTTACCCTTGATGTGGGAAGGAAGGTTGCTGTTACATTTGATGTGGGAAGGGAGGTTGCTGTTAACCTTGATGTGGGAAGGAAGGTTGCTGTTACTCTTGATGTAGGAAGGAAGGTTGCTATTACTCTTGATGTGGGAAGGAAAGTTGCTGCTACTCTTGATGTAGGAAGGAAGGTTGCTATTACTCTTGATGTGGGAAGGAAAGTTGCTGTTACCCTTGATGTGGGAAGGAAGGTTGCTGTTACCCTTGATGTGGGAAGGAAGGTTGCTGTTACTCTTGATGTGGGAAGGAAGGTTGGAAGGAAGGTTGCTGTTACCCTTGATGTGGGAAGGAAAGTTGCTGTTACCCTTGATGTGGGAAGGAAGGTTGCTGTTACCCTTGATGTGGGAAGGAAGGTTGCTGTTACCCTTGATGTGGGAAGGAAGGTTGCTGTTACCCTTGATATTTAAAGGAAGCTTGCTGTTACCCCTTATGTGGGAAGGAAGGTTGCTGTTACCCTTGATGTGGGAAGGAAGGTTGCTGTTACTCTTGATGTAGGAAGGAAGGTTGCTATTACTCTTGATGTGGGAAGGAAAGTTGCTGTTACCCTTGATGTGGGAAGGAAGGTTGCTGTTACCCTTGATGTGGGAAGGAAGGTTGCTGTTACATTTGATGTGGGAAGGGAGGTTGCTGTTAACCTTGATGTGGGAAGGAAGGTTGCTGTTACTCTTGATGTGGGAAGGAAGGTTGCTCTTACCTTTGATGGGGGGAGGAAGGTTGCTGTTACCCTTGATGTGGGAAGGAAGGTTGCTGTTACCCTTGATGTGGGAAGGAAGGTTGCTGTTACTCTTGATGTGGGAATATTGGTTGCTGTTACCCTTGATGTGGGAAGGAAGGTTGCTGTTACCCTTGATATTTAAAGGAAGCTTGCTGTTACCCCTTATGTGGGAAGGAAGGTTGCTGTTACCCTTGATGTGGGAAGGAAGGTTGCTGTTACCCTTGATGTGGGAAGGAAGGTTGCTGTTACTCTTGATGTGGGAAGGAAGGTTGCTGTTAACCTTGATGTGGGAAGGAAGGTTGCTGTTACCCTTGATGTGGGAAGGAAGGTTGCTGTTAACCTTGATGTGGGATGGAAGGTTGCTGTTACCCTTGATGTGGGAAGGAAGATTGCTGTTACCCTTGATGTGGGAAGGAAGGTTGCTGTTACATTTGATGTGGGAAGGGAGGTTGCTGTTAACCTTGATGTGGGAAGGAAGGTTGCTGTTACTCTTGATGTGGGAAGGAAGGTTGCTCTTACCTTTGATGTGGGGAGGAAGGTTGCTGTTACCCTTGATGTGGGAAGGAAGGTTGCTGTTACCCTTGATGTGGGAAGGAAGGTTGCTGTTACTCTTGATGTGGGAATATTGGTTGCTGTTACCCTTGATGTGGGAAGGAAGGTTGCTGTTACCCTTGATATTTAAAGGAAGCTTGCTGTTACCCCTTATGTGGGAAGGAAGGTTGCTGTTACCCTTGATGTGGGAAGGAAGGTTGCTGTTACCCTTGATGTGGGAAGGAAGGTTGCTGTTACCCTTGATGTGGGAAGGAAGGCTGCTGTTACCCTTCATGTGGGAAGGAAGGTTGTTGTTACCCTTCATGTGGGATGGAAGGTTGCTGTTACCCTTTATGTGGGAAGGAAGGTTGCTGTTACCCTTGATATCGGAAGGAAGGTTGCTGTTACCCTTCATGTGAGAAGGAAGGTTGTTGTTACCCTTGATGTGGAAAAGAAGGTTGCTGTTACCCTTCATGTGGGAAGGAAGGTTGCTGTTACCCTTCATGTGGGAAGGAAGGTTGCTCTTATCCTTGATGTGGGAAGGAAGGTTGCTGTTACCCTTGATGTGGGAAGGGAGGTTCCTGTTACCCTTGATGTAGGAAGGGAGGTTCCTGTTACCCTTGATGTGGGAAGAAAGGTTGCTATTACCCTTGATGTGGGAAGGGAGGTTCCTGTTACCCTTGATGTGGGAAGGGAGGCTCCTGTTACCCTTGATGTGGGAAGGGAGGCTCCTGTTACCCTTGATGTGGGAAGGGAGGTTGCTCTTACATATGATGTGGGAAGGGAGGTTGCTGTTACATATGATGTGGGAAGGGAGGTTGCTGTTACATATGATGTGGGAAGGGAGGTTGCGCTTACATATGTGGGAAGGGAGGTTGCTCTTACATATGATATGGGAAGGGAGGTTGCTCTTACATATGTGGGAAGGGAGGTTGCTGTTACATATGATATGGGAAGGGAGGTTGCTCTTACATGTAATGTGGGAAGGGAGGTTGCTCTTACATATAATGTGGGAAGGGAGGATGGTAAATATAATCAGACATGGTGTAATTTAAATAATTTCGCAGTGTATGAGTGTTTAAAACAATACTTGAAATTTCTACTGTTTCTCATCTGCAGCTGTTTTCTTTTCCAAGTTTCTTATTATTTTTTGGAGGCGATGATGTGGACGGACTTGTGCTGAACTGACCAGCAATTGTGCAACTTTGGTTATGGCAACGTTTGTTTATAAGTCAAGTCTGACGACAAAATACAGTTGATTCTCTCAGAATTCCGATATTCTATCAACCTACTTACCAGAGTAACTAAACTATTTCAGTACATTCCCTTAAGTCATGTAGTACTCGCGTGTCTAAGTCGGTTTACTATTTGCTTTGAATGTTGACTTTTTCAGCTAACTTTGGAAAAAGATGCCCCTTAACTACGTGAACATTATAACTTTTGTTATGCAGAACTGACTTTCCCCTCGCAACAATCATCAGTGTCAACTTTGTGGCGAATGAAGTTGCTGCTATTTTCCTTGTACTGCAGCTAGACTACACCAAGTATTGCTGTTTTCTTTGAGTGGGATACCCGGACGAGGACTTATTATATCAAAAAGTATTAGCCACCCTGACACTCAGTGAACCCTTGAACAAAAAATGTTCGGTATTCTCTACCTGAAGACCCGAGCTTGATTTTTTACAACGTTTACACGCTATAGTCTGGACAAAACGGTGGCAATATTAAAGAACCTCGGTAGTAAATCCTCGAGGCTCAATGATGCAAAAATCAATGGGGATGAATTGGTTGGTCCAAAGATTCGCGAGTTTCTTTGAGATGAGGAATTGAACTATATACTAGTCTGTGATGAGAAAAATGCGTGGTATACCTTATAATTAGTTGCAAAAAAAAATTCTCGGAAATGCCAAAACTGACAGTTACAGAGAATAAGTGGAAACCTGCCGTTGTCCTGTCAACAGATGGGTTGTAATATGCGTATGAAGAGGAACCGTCATCGAGGAACAATACCAGGGGTAGCACAGTGCTCTCAGTGATGCTGACAGTGACAATAACCAATAGTGGTAAACACATCACTGGTAGCACAGTGCTCTCAGCGGTGCTGACAGTGACAAGCAGTGAATACATCACTGGTAGCACAGTGTTCTCAGCGGTGCTGACAGTGACAACAGTGAACACATCACTGGTAGCACAGTGTTCTCAGCGGTGTTGACAGTGACAAGCAGTGAATACATCACTGGTAGCACAGTGCTCTCAGCGGTGCTGACAGTGACAACAGTGAACACATCACTGGTAGCACAGTGCTCTCAGCGGTGCTGACAGTGACAAGAAGTGAATACATCACTGGTAGCACAGTGTTCTCAGCGGTGCTGACAGTGACAACAGTGAATACATCACTGGTAGCACAGTGTTCTCAGCGGTGCTGACAGTGACAACAGTGAACACATCACTGGTAGCACAGTGTTCTCAGCGGTGTTGACAGTGACAATAACATCAGTGGACACATCACTGGTAGCACAGTACTCACAGCAGTGCTGACAGTGACAATAACAACATTGGTGAACATATCACTGGTAGCACAGTGCTCTCAACGGTGCTGACAGTGACAATAACCAACAGTGAACACATCACTGGTAGTACAGTGCTCTCAGTGGTGCTGACAGTGACAATAACCAACAGTGGTAAACACATCACTGGTAGCACAGTGCTCTCAGCGGTGATGGTAGTCAAACCTGGGTTGTACAATCCTTAGAGTTATCCACTTAATATTTGTATTTATAACTCATTACAATTGTGACCAGGTGTGGACGTATCAGTGGTTCATTACTTTGTAATTTGTTCATGACTGTAACCATGTATAGGAGTGAAGCTGATTCATTACCTCTGTAACTTGCCATGATTAGTGACCAGATCTACCTGGAGTTCATTACCTTTGTAACTAGTTCAGCTATCATAACTTTGGGGTCCAGTCACTGGACCCATTATGTACCTTTGTAATCTTTTGACTACCGCCCACAGGATGGGTATGGGGTGCATAAAGATATTAAACTAAAGTGTGTGTGTGTGTGTGTGTGTGTGTGTGTGTGTGTGTGTGTGTGTGTGTGTGTGTGTGTGTGTGTGTGTGTGTGTGTGTGTGTGTGTGTGTGTGGTGTGAGTCAACAATCAATATTTGCACCAATAACTCATTACAGTTGTGACCGGGTGTGGAAGCGTGAATTTCTCATTACTCTATAATTTGTTCATGATTGTAGCCAAAGTATAAACGTAAGTAACCATTCTACAGAATTCATTACCTTTGTAACTTGTGAGCTCATTACCTTTGTACCTAGTTCAGCTATCAAAACTTTGGGGGCCCAGTCCCTGGACCCATTACGTACCTCTGTAATCTGTAAATACCTTTGTAACTTGTCATGATTGTGACCAGACTTACCTGGAGTTCATTACCTTTGTAAATTGTGAGTTCATTACCTTTGTAAATTGTGAGTTCATTACCTTTGTAAATTGTGAGTTCATTACCTCTGTAACTTGCTCAGCTATCAAAACTTTGGAGTCCAGTCCCTGGACCAATTATGTACCTCTGTAATCTTTTGACTACCGCCCACAGGATGGGTATGGGGTGCATAACAAACATATTAAACTAACTAACTTCATAACAGAAGCCTACCTAATGTGCAGAGGCGTCGTTAGGGGGGGCGGGGGGGGGCGCCCCGGGTGACACCATTTAGGGGGTGACACCAAAGAGCCTCTAAAGAAGGTGACACTAAAAACATAAGAAATGAGGAACACTGCATCAGGCCTACTGACCCATACTAGGCAGTGCTGCAGCAACATAAGAGAAAAATCCTTTGTTTCTATATAGCCTATTATATGATTAGAGTACAATTAGGCCTATATAGGAAAAATCAATGACGCTATATGATAAACTACGATAAATCGACAATTTTATGATGTTTAGGAAAAACCCTTAATCGCCCTGGCATCACTATGATCAATCATCAGTGACGTTACTTACTGTGTCTGCTGCACCGCCCACCAGTGTGGTCCAGGTGGTGTATATGTGTCTGCTGCACCGCCCACCAATGAGTTTGGTCCAGGTGGTGTATATGTGGCTGCTGCACCGCCCACCAGTGAGTTTGGTCCAGGTGGTGTATATGTGGCTGCTGCACCGCCCACCAGTGAGTTTGGTCCAGGTGGTGTATATGTGGCTGCTGCACCGCCCACCAGTGAGTTTGGTCCAGGTGGTGTATATGTGGCTGGGTTAACTGGTTAAACAAGGCAGGTCCTTATCAAAACTACCCCTACCCAAAGCTTTCCCACCACATGTATAAGAACATAAGAACAACTACAACTACCTCTACTTGTACTACACCTCACTCAAAGCCTATATATACCCTCTGTGTCCATGTATTGTTTGTATCAGCTTGACAAAGTTCCTGGAAAGTGAAACTTTGCCCTTCTCTACTTTGTATTGGACTGAAGAAGCCATTGTGTGGCGAAACGTTTCCTTAATAAAGATTCCCATATGCTGCATATGTGTCTCAATCTTCAACTTGTCAGTTTTCAAACCATTTATCACAGTAGTGAATGTATATGCCACTGTACATAGGCTTGTGCTACACGGAAAAACCAAAACCTGTATCTGAGAGGTGGATATTAACATCAAGGAAAGGAAGCAAGGAATTAGATTCCCACTGAAGATTGAGACACTTATACAACATAAGAACATAAGAAAAGAGGAACACTGCAGCAGGCCTGTTGACCCACTTTGTATTGTACTGATGAAGCCACACAGTGGCTAGAGTCTTCAGAACAAAGAGCAAAGATGTCATCTACATACACAACTTTCCTTGTATGAGTGAATATCAAAATGGTGACAGGTTGGTCACCAGGTTGGTAGGTAAGACACATAGGTAATAGTTAGGTAACTTTATTCCGAAACGTTTTGCCTACACAGTAGGCTTCTTCAGTTCTTCAGTCGAGTACAGAAATTAGGCAGGAGTAGTAGAGATATGTAGACTATGTAATCAGTCCATCACCCTTGAAGTCGTAGATTTGAGGTTGTCAGTCCCTCAGCCTGGAGATGTTCTGTTCCATAGTCTGAAACTATCTGTTGCCTATGTGTCTTACCTACCTTTCTTTGTATGAATCTTAGTCCTGGCTTCGTCTCTGTAGATGCCTTCCTTTCCCATTACATTGTACAATGCTCCACACTTCAGAACACCCGTAACTTAACCTGTTTCTTTTTTCCTCCTCCTCCTCCTTTCCTCTTTCTCCTTTGGGTTTTCTTTCTTCTGCCTTGAGTATTTGGTGCATTATTATTTCCCTCACTCCCTCTGTGTTTTGTTCCTGCCTTTTGTGGGCCCCTAGCTCCCTTGTGGGCCCCTAGCTCCCTTGCAGTGATCCTCTTTCTTTGTATTTGACTCGCTCCACTATACTACTACTACCTCTACGACTACCTCTCTTCCTCTTTTCCTACTACCTCTCTTGTCCCGTCCCTGTCTGTTGGCCTATATATACTACCTTTCCCTCTGCTTTCTGTTAACGTTCGTTCGTTCGTGCTTTCTGTTAGTGAGACTTTGTAAATGGTCGAAGTCGGACTGAAACGTCGTCGTGAGCTCCTCTCTCCTGTGTGCGGGTTATATGTGTATTGCTCCAGTCACAGTATTGTGCCTTTTTGTTATTTAATGATATCCATTTTAACCATGCCTTGTTACCAATTCTTGTGGAGTAAAGCCTATAGGGCCAGGAGTCTTACCAAATAATTTGGTACACATTAGTATTACATCCATTATGCCTACTTTCCAATTAATTGGAAAGTAGGCATAATTTTTTGTTCTTTGCTCTCATTCTGGTTAGAGTGAGTTAAATATCCAAATTAGGTTCTATTGAAAAAATTAATGCAATCATGAAACAACAGTTATTAATGGTTAGTCTTAATTTCATCTGAACTTAACCCACTTATTTCCTTTCCTAACTTCATTTCATCCTCAGTAGGATAATAAAATTGGCACCATTTATTTCTTTGTCACCTTTAAAAATTACCGAATATTCAGTAGAACCAAAACGGTGAACCTGGCATTCTTTTTTCAGATCATTGATATAATATGCCTCATGGAATGCATAAATCGAAGAGGCCTCGTGGATGTCAACAATGGCAGGCAAAAAATGAAAAAGTTCAGCTAATGCGAAAAATGGCTGAGTCTATGGTTCAGTATCTCAGTGTTATCTTACTGATAACACTGATGTTGATTCTGACTCCGTCAATGATAATATAAGCGAGAGTAATGAAGGGAATAAGAGTCTGCGAGAGTTAGCATCGATGTGTGACGTTTCTTCTTGGAAAATTCCAATTCCAGACTATTCCAGGATTGAAATCATCAAAAGAGGTAGTTATGTTTATCAGAACAAGGATGGCCTTTTCGTGTTACAAAGAGAAAAAATACAAAAGGCGATGAGCGTCAGCTTTCTAAAGAATGGTTCTACAAACAGATGCAGAATTGTGAGAAAGTTTTGCGATCATGGATGGTATACTCGCCAGTCAGTGGGAAATTATACTGTTACTGCTGTAGATTGTTTACCTCTAGTGTTACAAGTATAACATCAAAGTTTGTGACTGGGTATCAAATATGGTGGAAGCTGAACCCAAAAGTAAACAATCATGAAACTTCTGATGAACACCTACGTTGCCTCGAGAATTGGAAAACCATGGCAACCGGTTTAAGGGTGAACAAAACCCTTGATGCAGAAATAATTGTTTCAATGAAAATCCAGAAGAAAAGGTGGAAGGAAATATTGTACAGGTTGCTCGAGATTACACTGTTTCTGGCTAAACAGAACTTAGCATTTCGCGGACACAGGGAGGACGAATTCTCATCAAATAGAGGAAACTTCTTGAGATGGTTGAATTAATAGCTAAGTATGATCCTCTGATAAAAGAGCACCTAATGAGACTGAAGTGCAGCTCAAGTGAACACAGGTCATCAGTTTCGTATCTCTCGCCATCAACTCAAAATGAGTTTTTAAGTGTTCTGGTAAATCGAGTCAAAGAGAAACTCGTTACTGATATCAAGAGAGCTGTACACTACAGCGTTATGTTTGACAGTACACCAGATGTGACACTGACCAAATGTCAGAAGTTATCAGGTACTTGCAAATGGAGGATGGAAAAGTTCAAGTGAAGGAAGTTTTTCTTGTTTTTTTTCCTTTAAATGGCAAAAAAGCTGCTGATATCAGTTCTGATATCCTGAAGAAGCTGGAAAGTGATGGACTGGACTTCATGCTGTGCCGTGCTCAGAGATATGACAATGCTGCCACCATGGCTGGGGTCCATGGGGGTGAACAAGTCATTCTTAAAGAAAAGAAAAAGAAGGCAATTTTCAGTGGTTGTGTGGACCATTCATTGAACTTGTGTGGTCAGCATTCTTTTGCCGAGAATTCATCATGTGTAAAATTTGTTGGTAGTCTTGAGTCAGCGTATACATTCTTTGCCTCCTCCACCCATCGATGGGATGTATTAATGGACCATACTGTAGTCTCTTTGGAAAGATTATCAACAAGATGGAGTTCTCATTACAATGCAGTGAAACCAGTAGCTGAATCTTTCGAGAAATTTGTGGCAGTGACTGAAGCTCTTTGCGATCCACGGGAAAATTTGGATACAAGAGGAGCAGCACAAGGTCTTCTCCCTGCTTCATTCATTCATTAGGGATTTGCCGATACTTCCGGTCCGGGTCTTCTCCAGATGGTGACCCGGCGGTGGCCCCCGGGTGGGGGGTGTCGTTCATCTTCTTCTTTCTTCTGTCTTCTTTCTTGGGCTCTCCGGGTGGAGGGTTTCTCCCTGCTGTGTGTGATTTCACATGTGTGTGTTATCTGTATTTCTGGTGTGACATACTTCGGGAGGTTCAGCGTGCACAGCAGTACTGGCAGACTAAGGATTTAACTCTTGACAAAGCGGTGGTGAAGTTAGACGCACTACGATTATTTTTGAATGAAGGGCGAGATCGCATAGTGGAAAGTTCAATACAACAGCACTTTTGAAATGTGAGAAGTATGGATTTCCAACAGAGAGAAGAATCAGGTTAAAGAAAAGGATGGCAGGGGAGCAGGCAAGAGATTCCGGACTCACTCTACAGGAAGAAAACAAGATGGCGATGTTGGAGTGCATTGATCGTTTTCATAATGAACTCGAGATACGATCAAAAGCAATAAAGGACGTGGCAGCCATGTTTGTGGTCATTCAAAGAATCTTGTACAAGCTACTGAAGAAGAATTGAAGGTGACGGCTTGAAGACTCACAGTCTTCTATAATGAAATATGCAAGAATGAGCTCATGCTTGAAATACCAAGACTAAGGAGACACCTGCAAGCTGCTGATGTTGATCTTGAAAAAGTTAAGCACTGGACTGCACTGGATGTACTAACATTCATAGTTGAATGGTATTTCATTGAATTTC